>NC_046171.1:47218236-47518236 GCF_011064425.1 Rattus rattus
GTTCCAAAACCATTCACTATTTCCCAAAAAATAATTCGGTGGTCATATAAAAACAAAATATTCAGCAGAGGATGCATGGGTTGGTCATTGGTGCTACTTCATTGGTGAACATGTCTGCTTACTGCTGATTACATGCTTAAGGAACTTTTATGCACAGCATTATTTGAAATCTGGCTTGGACACAGAAGGCCATATCATCTTATCACCTTTCATAAAAGTTATTGCAGAAGAGACAAATATGTATCCATCATCTATCAGGTATTTAGGAGTGGGGATTATAACAACTTCTTTGCACAGAAGAAATATATTTATCTGCTATGAAAGCACCAAGAAAAAGACAATAACATTAAAAAGATTGATGAATGGTAGAACTATAAGCATGCTACCAGTGCAAAGTATGGAGTTTACAATTATTAAAACCAAGAAGCCCATGAGAGGAGTGTCAGAACATGGACCTGCAACTGTTGGTGTTTTGCCACTGTCAGCTCACAGCACTCACCACAAGGTAAAGGGGGCACTGTTAAAATTTGTATTGAGTTCTTGACCAGACAAAATAAGAGGAATTTTAAAGGTGAAGAAAAATTGCCAAAATGACTTAGCTGCCCTCATAGGAAAATGACCACTTCAAGAATGAGAAGACAGTACTTGCATGATTTTTCAAGAACAGAGGAATCACAGAATAAGGGAAAATATCATGCTTCAATCCATCAATACTCTTCTGTTAATAGAAAGTATATGAAAGCAGCTAGCTGAAAAGGTATTGCTTCATGGATTACTAATTCCACTCAGAATGTATCTACAACTATATGCATGTGGAAGTATGAATGAAAACCAAAATACACACACACACACACACACACATACACACACACACATACACATGCATACATGCACATATGATCTTTTTATTCAGCTATGCATGAATTAATAATAGAAATATTTTTAAAGAAAGTCATTGCCCTAGTTAAGGTTTTCTGGTATAAACAAACACCATGACCAAGGGCAAAATTTAATTGGGGATGGTTTACAGATTAAGAGGTTCAGTCCATTATCATCAAGTTGGAAACACAGCAGCATCCAGTTAGGCATGGTTCAGGAGCTCTACCTTTTTTTAAAAATTTTTATTTGATATATTTCTTTACTAACATTTCAAATGTTATTCCCCTTCCCAGTTTCCTTTCCATAAACCCCAATCCCCTCCCCTCCACTTCCCCCCATACGGATATTTCCCCTATACATCCCCATTACTGCCCCCTACATTCCCCTGCACTGGGGGTCCAACCTTGGCAGGACCAAGGGCTTTCCCTTCCCCTGGTACCCCAACAAGGCTATTCCTTGCTACATATGCAGTTGGAGCCCTAGATCAGTCCATGTATAGTCTTTCTGTAATGGTTTAGTCCCTGGAAGCTCAGGTTGGTTGACATTGTTGTTTTTATGGGTTTGCAAGCTCCTTTTGGGGGGGAAATTAGAGGAAGTATTGAAAGAATTGGAGCTCTACATTTTTAATCTGAGAGCTGCTAGCAGAATACTGGTTTCCACACAGCTTAGGATGAGGGTCTTCAAGCCTATATCCAGTGATACACCTACTCCAACAAGACCACACCTACTCCAATAAGGCCATACTTTCCAATAGTGACATTCCCTGAGCTGAATATGTACAATCTATAGCAGTCATCATTAATCAGTCTCATCATAGAGGGATCATCTACAAACCAAGAGTGCATAGCTGTCTATCCCCCTAAAATCAGTGACATATGCTTCTTTTACAAGACCCATATATGAAAGGAGTCTGTTGGGCAGTATAGGCAACTACAACCTGATGGTAAACATTTAAGTATTTGAACAAGAAAGAATCAGTAACTATGAAGTAGAAAAAAATTATATTGTATACCAAGGACAGAGCTTGCAAGCCTAGAGGAATGTCCAAATGAGTTAGTGAGGGAGTGGTAAAAAGAAAAAACGTCACTAGAGGATATTTCTCTTTATGCTGCCATGGTATTTATAGACACTGCCTACTTAGCTTATATGAAATTTAAGTTATTCCTTTTTATTTTTAATCATTTTATTTATTTACATTTCAAATAATATCTCCTTTCCTGGTTTCTTCTCTGCAAAACTCCATCCCATCCTCTCTGTCTTTTGCCTCTATGAAGGTGCTCTCCCACCCATACCCCCACTCCTGCCTAAGCTCTCTAACATTCTCCTATGCTGGAGCACTAAGTCTCCATAGGAACAAGAGCCTCCTGTTCTATTGATGCCAGATAAGTCCATCCTCTGCTACATATGTAGCTGGAGCCATGGATCGATTCCTCCATGTATACTCTTCAGTTGGTAGTTTAGTCCCTGTGAGCTCTGGAGGATCTGGTTGGTTGGAATTGTTGTTCTTCCTATGGTGTTGCAAACCCCATCATGTCCTTCAGTCCTTCCCCTAGAAACCACCTCCAGTAGATAGCCACAACCACCAGTTGAGGGATGGGGCCGCCTACCCATCTCAAATTTTTTAACCAAGAATTGTCCCTGTCTAAAGGAAACTCAGGGACAAAAAAGTGGAGGAGACACTAAAAGAAAGGCCATACAGAGACTGCCCTGCCTAGGGGTCCTTCCCATCTACAGACACCAAATCCTGACATTATTGCTGATGCCAAGAAATGCTTGCTGATGGAAGCATGATATAGCCATCTCCTGAGAGCCTCTGCTAGCACCTGACTAATACAGATGCACATAATCCCAGCCAAGCATCAACATTGCCCAGGGACCAAAATGGATGTTATTTTTTAATATACTAATATTAACTGAATGTAACTTTAAATTTTTATATTTATATATGTATATATATATATATATATGTGTGTGTGTATAACATTAACATATGCATGCATTCATGTTCATGTGTGTGAGTGCATGTTGACCATACCATTGAACAGGTCAGAGGACAAAGTAAAAAGTGGCTCACTGCCTTTTTGTCGGGAGCCATAACAGGACAAGCTAATAACTAACAGGTGATCATCCTGAGATGGCCAGCCTCGGATTATTATATAATCTGCAACTGGTTCACCCTCAAAAGCAAGGCTTTAAGGGATTCATTTTAGGAAAGATTCCTGCTATTAAAAGACTTTTCCTATTATTATTATTAAACACATATAACAATCATTAAGTAACAGCACACCCCTTTGGGACAGAGCTATGCAAATCTACGAAGATGTACTGTCTTATAGTGATGCTATATAGACAAATAGATGACTTCTTAAGTCTTATTATGACCCTATAAGAATTCCTAAGGTTATAATGTGATTATTAAGCTCTTTTATAGTGGGACCGCTATTAAGTGTTTCTCTGATAATAAAAACTGCAGTGAGAACTCTGCCAGTCTCCCAGGTGTCACCAGTTAATTGCTCTTAGATAGTAACAAGACTTTCTCCTACTCAGAACACATTCCAAGAGGTTGTAAAAAAAAGTATCAAGAGTCATAAAAACAGAACAAACGATTTGTTACAGATGCAAGGACAAAGGATAAGATATTGACTGGGTTTATCTATACAAAACTTAACTAACAACTTAGGTATGGTTTTAGACCTTTAGTGAACCTGTAGAACTGACACTGGTGATGAATGGTTAGCTAGATAATTACTACTGATGGATATTCATGTAAACATTCTCTGCTATAAACTTCTATTTCAATTTATGCTTTGATCTTTCATATGAACTTGTGATAAACTTTGTAACACATGATCACGTTTTCTGAAAGATGTTTAAGTGCCGAAGACTGAGGTGAAAAAATAGGACAGCTGGATGGGACGGAGCCGGAGAGGGACTGAGCTGAAGAGTCAGGTTGGAACTAAGGAGTGCTGAGCTAAGTAGAACTGAGCTAAAAAGATCAGAGCTGAGAAGAAATGCAGAGAGGAATAACTTAGAGACTATAGGTAACATAAGAGAGCAATGTGAAGAATGCAGAGGAAAAGAGAAAAAAAGAAGCTGGAGAGAGCAGGAGAAGGCAGGTTTTTCCTTATCATGGGACAAAACAGGTCATTTCTTAATAGCAAGTCAGACTTAATCTTATTAAAAGGAACAAGTCTTTTCTCTTACAAACTTGGGTTTAATTCACTTAGCATTAAAAGGGTAGACTGATTTCTTTCTCTGTGTAATAAAGATTGGAGCTCATCTTTCATCCAGAATGAGAGAGTTATTTCTGCACCAGTGCTTGGTCTTTTGCTCCATATGCATATGTAAGTATGGATGTGTGTGTAAGTATGTAATTGTGAGAATGTATGCATGTGTGTGTGTAAGAATGTAATTGTGATAATGTATGTAAGCTGTACCCAACTGACTTGGTGGAAATGTATAAATGTGCATTTATGAATCTGTGTATGAAATCATATACATTTATGCATATTTGGATATGTAAAAGTTTTTCCTTCTGCAAGCACTATTCACTTCTCTTGGATCAATAGAAGTTTATTGCTCCAAACTTCCCCCTAGCCTGACAAGCAAGAGGCATAGGGACAAAAGAGAAAAGGGTCTATCAATTAATCCTCTACTTTATCTCCTGCTGTTTTAGAATGAAGTGCTAAATGCCAGAGACTGCAGTTTCTGGCCTCAGAGGAACACAGAAGGCAGGTCAGTTACAGTAGCAGAGCATAGTGACTTAGACATAGATAAGTAAATCAGCTACAGTAGCATAGTAACTTAGATTTAGATAACAAAACTTATTATTATACAGAAACCCTAAATATCTCATAAAACAAAGTCTTACCCTCTGCTGACACTCTTCCTCCTCTACTGCCTCAAGAAGAACCAACAAGAGAAAGAAGACCAATGTCAGGGCTGGGCCCTGCCACCTTTTAACTTGTTTGAGATCGTGGGTCAATATTTTAAATATTTATTTTATTTTTATTTATGTAGATGAGTGCATTTCTGGATGAGTGCATGATTCCATGCATACTTTGCCTTGAGGGAAGAAAGAGCATCTGATTATTGGTGCTGGAGAATATCTGTTGTGGGTAGAACTGCACTACAGTTTTCTGCCAGAGCAGTAAGTCATTTCAACTACTGAACCATCAAGTCAGAATCTAGTGTTCATCGATGCATATGCTCATAACTGTCACATGAGATTCTGGGCATTCTCCTGTTTCCATCTATGGGAACACTGGAATTACACCTCCACGCTTGAATCCAACTTTTACATGGGTTCTGGGGATTAAACCCCTATCTTCAAATTGGATGACAAGTGCTTTATTTACTGACTATAACATTTTAAGTTAACAACCTTAATATTTTAAACATTTGGATATTTGCAAAATTACTTAGGTTAAAATATGCTGGACGGCCATACAGTGCAGTTTTACATTATATCTAAATTATTCTCTAAATGTGTCTGTGATGTTTTTGTGTGTTTGAATATTATTATTATTATTATTATTATTATTATTATTATTATTATTTTACTTTTGTGGTTGTCAAAAACTAAGGCATGTATCAGCCCTGACATACTCAAGAGAACAGACCATTAATATCAGTAGCTTCCCTTCCACATCTCATCTCACTGCAATGTCTGTTGAAGCAGTAACAAGAAGGCAGGTGACCACTTCTTATGATAGCAGTGCTGATTTCTGCAGCATTCCCTGAAGGATTCACCTGAGTTCCTTGGGAACATTTCTATATCAAAAATATAGAGATATGGTGTGGGGAACTGTGTAAACTAGTATAGTTATTACAAAAAGCAGTATGGAAAAAATTCAAAACAGTACACACAGAAGTAGCCATGACTCAGATCATTTACTCTAAAGGTTTTTTCCCTGCTGTAGTCCATATATAGAAGATCATGTTTACTGTTCCTCTATTCACAATAGCATCAATGAGGACATGCCCAATCATAGAAGAGTGAATAGTGCAAATGTTGTGTATGTGCACCACTGAATTTTAATCAGCTGTAAGGTAAAAAGGAAGTTCTTAAATTTACAAAAATGTTAATGGAAATGAAAAATATAACATCTAAAGTGTCCCCAACTCAAAAGGACAATAGTTGCAAGTTCCCTTTAAGTGCAGATTTTACTTTGTAATTTTTATTTAAGGATGTAAATGAATGAATACACTTATTGGTAAAACCGAAATTCTAGACAGTAGATCAAGGTAGAAATAAAGAGATGTCAGAGAAAGAGGTGAGAATTTCAAGCAGGAAATGTCATAAAAACAGAATGGAGACCAAAATAAATAACAAGTAAGTATGGAGCACAAGGAGAGCAAAGGAAGAGAGGAAGATGGGATGATAATATGGGAGAGAAAACTATAATACATTTTACATACAAATGACGTAATAATAGGTAGGGAAATTATGGTTTCAGTCTATCATGATCAGAAGCTCCTCTGAGATCTGCACAACATGGCAGATTCCGTTTCCCCTTCTTTGAGCTTGTTTGGGGATCACAACTCCCCATGCTACAAGGGGGTGGAAGACCTGGCAGGGGTCTGCTTTCTTTCCTTCTTTATTTTTTATTGGATATTTTATTTAAATTTCAAATGTTATCCCCTTTCCCAAGAAGGTAAGATTTGGACTTATCGAGATATTTAGGGTTGCTTTATAATAATAAAAAGTTTATTTATCCAAGTCTAAAGTACTATGTTACTGTGTTATGCTGAGGCTAGAAATTGCAATCTCTGGCATTTAGCACCTCAACCTAAAACAGCAGGAGATTAAGTAAAGGATTACCTGCTAGACCCTTTTTTCTTTTGTCCAGATGCCTTTTGCTTATCAGGCTAGGGGAAAGTTTAGAGCAATAAACTTCTATTGAATCAAGAAAAGAGAATAAAGCTTGTAGAAGAAAAAGCCTTTTACATAAACAAATATAGATAAACTCACATAAGTTCGTATACAGGTTCACACAGGCACTTTAATGAATTTCCTTGCAAACTAGCTGATTCCAGCTTGCATGCATTGTCACAGTTACATATTACACACATATATACATATATTCTCACAGTTACATATTACACACATATATACATATATTCTCACAGTTACATATTACACACATATATACATATATTCTCACAGTTACATATTACACACATATATACATATATTCTCACAGTTACATACTTACACACACACACACACACACACACACACACACACACGACAAAGCACTGATGACAGACAGAAATAACTCACTCGTTCTGGATGAAAAATGAGCTCCAACCTTACTACATAGAGAAAGAAAAGCTTCTACCCCCTAAGTTTATAAGAAAAAAAAGCTCTGCTCCTTTTAATAAGACTAAGCCTGCCTTGTCATTAAGAAATAACCTGGTCTCTCCAGGGTAAGGAGAAGCCTGACTGTTCCTTCTGCTCTCTGCAGCTTCTGCACATTGCTTTCCTAGGTTTTATGTTACCTATAGTTTCTTAGTTATTCCACTCTGCATTCTCCTTCCAATCTTGCTCTCTCCTCTTGCTCTGGTGTCACAATAACACCTTCACAATGATACCTTTTCTCCCAATACTATGCTTTTACTTCCAAGTTCTTCTTGAGTTCAGTTCTGCCTAAAAAGTGATCTGTCTAAAAACTACTCCTCAGCTCAGATCCCTTTCTCAGCTCAGTTCCCTTTCTCAGCTCAGTTCGTCTCAGCTCAATTCTCCTCAGCTCAGTTTTGCCTCTTCTCGTTGTCCTTAGCACTTAAACATCTTTCAGAATACATGATGACAAGTGAAGAAGTTCATCAAAAATTCACACACAAAATCAAATTATAAATGGAAAGAGAAGTTTACACCATTGAACGTGAATGTTTACATGCGTATCCATTACTAGTAATTATCTGGCTAAACATCCATCACCTGTCACAGCTCCACAGGTTCACTGAAGGTTTAAAACCATAACTAAGTTATGAGTGACGTTTTGTACAGATAAACGCAGTCAATATTTTATCTTCTGTCCTAGCACCTATAATAAATCATTAGTTCCCTTTTTATGACATTTGCCTAATTGTTTTCAACCTCTTGGTATGAGTAGGAGAAAGTCCGTTTACCACCTGAGATCAATTAACTGATGAAACATGGGAGAACGGCAGAGTTCTCATTGTAGTTCTGACTATCAGAAAAGTACTTAATAGCAGCCCCAGTATAAAAGAGCTTAATAATAACTGATATAATTTTAGGAATTCTTACAAGATCATCATTAAGACTTAAGAAGTCATCTATTTGTCTATATAGCATTACTAAAAGACCGTACAACCTCAGAGATTTGCAGAGATCTGCTACAAAGGGGTGTACTATTAGTGAATGCTATATATGTTTAATAATAACAGAAAAAGCATAATAATAGCAGGAATCTTTCCTAAAATGAATTCTTCTATGGCCTTGCCTAATAAGATTGAATATATCACAGTTTATATTATCTGAAACAGACCGTCTCAGAAAGATCACATGCTAGTTATTAGCTTGTTCTATTATGGCTCCTGACACCATGCCTTTTACCTGAGAAAGAAAGAATAGTCTTTAGCAAACTTACAAGTTCATTTTGCTATTTCCCCATAATAACCTGCCGAAAAAGTACCTGGGGTTCCTGAAAAGCCTCTGCATACAAATCAGGCAGTTGCAGTATTTGAAACTCTAGCCAAAGATTTTCATTTATGTTGGAAACTCTTTCTCACTCTCCAAAGTCCATATAAAGCCCTGGTTCATCCAGAATGATATATATACATGCAAGGTCACCCTGAAGAAAGGTATGTGCACAAGCTAAAGTTGTCTAAGAGAGGTGTTGAAGTCCTTGGAGAAGGCCTATGTCTAAAAGAGCTGTAACACTAAGACACTCTGAGAAGCCCCCAACCCCAGCCCCAGCACCCACTCACAGAAGGACCTGGAATCCTGCAGAACCCCACCTGTTCAAGACTCCACTTCATCCTTCTAGCTCAGTGTTCAGTGACATTTGGACACTTCGAGAGTGAGGAAGAAGAGAACTCAGAAGAATCACAGCTGGATCCCACAATGTATACACCAATAACATCCAATACTGTAATTGCTAACTAAGATATATATTCATGATAATTGATTTGATCTTTCCCTAATCATTTGCTTTTAAACAAATAGTTTTCTATAGGCCTTCTGTATACAGTCAAGCTGGTTTAATATCTGTGTATTGAAAAGTTTAAGATGATTGTTAAGGTGTAAAATTTCTCTCAGCCTCTCCTTTGTGAATTTGTTTGGGGAAACTTTTACTTCTTATCTTTTTGTTTTACCTTGTTCTATTATGGCTACTGACACACCATGCCTTTTACAAGGATCTTCTTTTGACTCTTTTTCAAGTAAGCACTTATCAGATGATCCAAAATTTTGAGTATTATTTCATGCTTATATATCTATAGTCTCTTGTCAATGCAGTAGTGCATTAGTGCCCTTATGAACACACACACACACACACACACACACACACACATATGCCCATGTGTGCATGAACATGTGTGTCTGTGCTTGGGTGTATGTATATTTCTGCTTACTTATGGACCTCTAACGGAACAATCTATAGTGTTTTGGTTTTATAAGGAAATGGAAGTTATTTGTAGTTTACAAAAAATGTATTTTGTATTCTGATATTGTCTAAAAATATGCAGTCCAAAATTGCCTTTTGATGTTGGGAAGTAAAGCCAGTAATCCCAGTAAGCTGGTGTGTAATTACTACTTCCAAATTTATTTGTATCAATTACTATGACTTCATCATAGGTGAATTAAATTGTTCTGAGCATGTGAAAGGCAGGGTAGGAGCTGAATTGTTTAGTGGGTTAAATGTAATAGATGTGTTTTAAATATATGTTATTCTAAAATTATGATTTTTTTTAGTTTTTTTGTAGTGTGATACCATCTTACAACATTATCAAAGGACACAGAGAGTCTGTCCAAATTAACAAAATCAGAAATGAAAAGGGAGACATAGCTACAGAATCAGAGGAAATTCAAAAAATCATCAGATCCTACTATTAAAGCCTATATTCAACAAAACTTGAAAATATGCAGGAAATGGACAATTTCCTAGACAGATACCAGGTACTGAAGCTAAATCAGGAACATATAAACCATTTAAACAACCCCATAACTCCTAACAAAATAGAAGCAGTCATTAAAGGTCTCCCAACCAAAAAGAGCCCATGTCCAGACAGGTTCAGTGCATAATTCTATCAGAACTTCATAGAAGACCACATACCAATAGTATCCAAACTATTCCACAAAATTGAAACAGATGGAGCGCTACTGAATTCCTTCTACGAAGCCACAACTACTCTTATACCTAAACCACACAAAGACCCAAAAAAGAAAGAGAACTTCAGACCAATTTCCCTTATGAATATCGACGCAAAAATACTCAATAAAATTCTGGCAAACCGAAACCAAGAGCACATCAAAACAATCATCCACTATAATTAAGTAGGCTTCATCCCAGGCATGGAGGGATGGTTTAATATACGGAAAACCATCGATGTGATCCATTTATAAACAAACTGAAAGAACAAAACCACATGATCATTTCATTAGATGCTGAGAAAGCTTTTGACAAAATTCAACACCCCTTCATGATAAAAGTCCTGGAAAGAATAGGAATTCAAGGCCCATACCTAAACATAGTAAAAGCCATATAGAGCAAACCAGTTGCTAACATTAAACTAAATGGAGAGAAACTTGAAGCAATCCCACTAAAATCAGGGACTAGACAAGGCTGCCCACTCTCTCTCTACTTATTCAATATAGTTCTTGAAGTTCTACCCAGATCAATCAGATCAAAGGGATACAGATTGAAAAGAAAAAGTCAAAATACCACTATTTCCAGATGATATGATAGTTTATTTAAGTGATCCCAAAAGTTCCACCAGAGAACTACTAAAGCTTATATACACCTTCAGCAAAGTGGCTGGGTATAAAATTAACTCAAATAAATCAGTAGCCTTCCTCTACACAAAAGAGAAACAAGCCGAGAAAGAAATTAGGGAAATCACACCCTTCATAATAGTCCCAAATATTATAAAATACCTCGGTGTGACTTTAACCAAGCAAGTAAAAAATCTGTATGATAACAACTCCAAGTCTCTGAAGAAAGAAATTGAAGAAGACCTCAGAAGATGGAAAGATCTCCAATGCCCATGGATTGGCAGGATTAACATGGTAAAAATGGCCATTTTACCAAAAGCGATCTACAGATTCAATGCAATCCCCATCAAAATACCAATCCAATTCTTCAAAGAGTTAGACAGAACAATTTGCAAATTCATCTGGAATAACAAAACACCAGGATAGCTAAAACTATCCTCAACAATAAAAGGACTTCAGGGGGAATCACTATCCCTGAACTCAAGCAGTATTACAGAGCAATAGTGATAAAAACTGCATGATATTGGTACAGAGACAGACAGATAGACCAGTGGAATAGAATTGAAGACACAGAAATGAACCCACACACCTATGTTCACTTGATTTTTGACAAAGGAGCCAAAACCATCAAATGGAAAAAAGATAGCATTTTCAGCAAATGGTGCCGGATCTCCTGTAGGTCAGCATGCAGAAGAATGCAGATCGATCCATGCTTATCACCCTGTACGAAGATTAAGTCCAAGTGGATCAAGAACCTCCACATCAAACCAGATACACTCAAACTAATAGAAGAAAAAGTGGGGAAGCATTTCGAACACGTGTTCACTGGAGAAAATTTCCTGAACAAAACACCAATGGCTTATGCTTTAAGATCAAAAATCGACAAATGGAATCTCATAAAATGGCAAAGCTTCTATAAGGCAAAGGACACTGTGGTTAGGACAAAACGGCAACCAACAGATTGGGAAAAGATCTTTACCAATCCTACAACAGATAGAGGGCTTATATCCAAAATATACAAAGAACTCAAGAAGTTAGACCGCAGGGAGACAAATAACCCTATTAAAAAATGGGGTTCAGAGCTAAACAAAGAATTCACAGCTGAGGAATGCTGAATGGCTGAGAAACACCTAAAGAAATGTTCAACATCTTTAGTCATAAGGGAAATGCAAATCAAAACAACCCTGAGATTTCACCTCACACCAGTGAGAATGGCTAAGATCAAAAACTCAGGTGACAGCAAATGCTGGCGAGGATGTGGAGAAAGAGGAACACTCCTCCATTGTTGGTGGGATTGCAGACTGGTACAACCATTCTAGAAATCAGTCTGGATGTTCCTCAGAATATTGGACATTGAACTACCTGAGGACCCAGCTATACCTCTCTTGGGCATATACCCAAAAGATGCCCCAACATATAACAAAGACACATGCTCCACTATGTTCAAGCAGCCTAATTTATAATAGCCAGAAGCTGGAAAGAGCCCAGATATCCTTCTACAGAGAAATGGATACAGAAAATGTCGTACATTTACACAATTGAATATTACTTAGCTATCAAAAACAATGACTTTATGAAATTCATAGGCAAATGGATGGAATTGGAAAGTATCATCTTGAGTGAGGTAACCCAATCACAGAAAACCACACATGGTATGCACTCATTGATAAGTGGCTATTAGCCCAAATGCTTGAATTACCCTAGATGCCTAGAACAAATGAAACTCAAGACGGATGACCAAAATGGGAATGCTTCACTCCTTCTTTAAAAGGGGAACAAGAATACCCTTGGCAGGCAATAGGGAGGCAAAGTTTAGAACAGAGGCAGAAGGAACACCCATTCAGAGCCTGCCCCACATGTGGCCCATACATATACAGCCACCAAACTAGATAAGATCGATGAAGCAAAGAAGTGCAGACCGACAAGAACCGGATGTAGATCTCTCCTGAGAGATACACCCAGAATACAGCAAATACAAAGGCGAATGCCAGCAGCAAACCACTGAACTGAGAATAGGAACCCCGTTGAAGGAATCAGAGAAAGGACTGGAAGAGCTTGAAGGGGCTCTAGACCCCATGTGAACAACAATGGCAACCAACCAGAGCTTCCAGGGACTAAGCCACTACCCAAAGACTATACATGGACTGACCCTGGACTCTGACCTCATAGGTAGCAATGAATATCCTAGTAAGAGCACCAGTGGACGGGGAAGCCCTTGGTCCTGCCAAGACTGAACCCCCAGTGAACGTGATTGTTGGGGGGAGGGTGGTAATGGAGGGAGGATGGGGAGGGGAAGCCAATATAGAAATGGAGGGGGAGCGGTTAGGGGGATGTTGGCCTGGAAACCGGGAAGGGAAATAACAATCGAAATGTAGATAAGAAATACTTAAGTTAATAAAGATAAAAAAAACGAAATGTAAATAAGAAATACTCAATTTAATAAAGAAAAATATTATCAATATTCATAGGTATTTTCTCATATATCTGGTTATTTGTGTGTGCATGTGAGTATGTCTGAGTATCTGTGTGTAAGCCTAAGTATAAATGATTTTCTAGCCAGAGTTCTTCTAATTCCATTTTTGTTTTGGTTAATTTTGCTTAATAATTTATATTGTCATTATTAAAAGCACTTTTAAAGTTCAAATAGATATTGATTATGCTATTCTTCTCCTTTCCAATACTACCAGATCCTGTCCTCCTCTCTACCCATCCAACTTATTTGTTTTTGCATGAAAAAGAACAAATCGAAAATTATACTCAAGAACTTACAAACATTTGCGTGTATGTGTCCATATATATGATTAATACACTTGTGTATCAATATTTATGTGTATGAAAACATAATTCACAACACATACATTAAAACATCGGTGCATATTTATATGCCCTGTTTAAAATTATATCATTGGGAGATGCAAATCATGAATTACACACTTCTTTAAAGAATCCATGCTTTGTCTGCACACAACTTAAGATGCTGCAGTTGCCATTGATGATTTTACAAATGGAAAAAAAAAAAAACTATAGCCAACAAAATATATGTTAGACAAGGTAAAATAAAAAAAATAATCCTTGTGTTTTAGAGTCATGAAAGTTCAATTTCAAATATTTTTAGTGGATTCAGTAGTTTTCACTCAAACATTCAAGTCATTTACATATTTAGCAATATAGTGCATGGTACAACTTTTAAATATTAACAGAAACGTTTCCTCATGACGTATAACTACTGATATAGCATTATCTATAGTGATAGAAACATTCAGCATAGACAAATAAAACGAACTTGTGAAGCTTTGCTGTGGCCATTGTTCTAAGGTCACTCATGGATGATTTTACTCAGATAAGGGTAGCATCCTCTACTGCCTTGACTCTTCAGTTTCTTGCTTCTTTTCTTTACCTACAGACTCAACATCACCATTAAGCACTTATTAAATTAGCAGTGAAATAGAAGCAGTCATGGTTCATCAAAGGAGAGATCAGTGATAGAGTGAAGGACATACAAAGTCACAATAAGGTTCATTTTGAACAATTTCACTATAGACACGGGGGAGCTAATGTGGTAAAAGAAGTCTTCTCTTTTCTCATTGTTTGACATCACTTACAAAAGATGGAAGACCAACACAGAATTATAAATAATTGCTTTAAGTGACTAATCATTCTAATTAAAAGGGAAATTGCCAGGTGGAATAAAAAAGACAGATTTAATTACAAAGTTGCATTAACAGTCTTACTTTATTTTAAAGCTAAAATTTGAAGTAAAATTACACACACAATCAAAGCCAAATTACACACACTCAATAAGCTATATTCATAAAATATTATTTATCTGACATTATCGTTAAACGGGGATGAAAAAGTTAATGAGCAAAGACAATATAAATATTTTTAAAGTTTTAAATTTGCTAATTCAAGAGTAAAATATTTTTGTTGTTGTACTGGAAACGACCCCATGTTGTGGCTCACTCAAGAAATTATAACACAGTGATACATGTGCCCATCTGCAAAATATGATTGTATTTGTCTAAATTTACACCATGACTGTAGAAAAATATCCATCAAAAATTCAATTCCATACAATATTTTTCAAATACTATTGTTTAAAAGGACATAAAACAATTTATTTTTCTCACACAAACAAAACTAGAAAGTTGAAATATCCATTTATATGTTTATGCTGGATGAGTATAATATGCCTTCAAAATATTGTCAGACCTATGTGTATAATTATAATAAACAAAAAATAATGTATTAATATAATCTTATAATAAACACAAATTTGAATTTATTAATACAACTTTATTCTATTTTGTGTTGGTGGTTGGGCATGGATAGGTATGTGTTTCTGTGTGTAAGTGTGTGTGTGTGTGTGTGTTTAATGGATGTGGAAGACAAAGGTCAACATTGGGTGTCTTCCTCAATAACTGCTACGTCATTTTTAAATTCTTACATGTAAATTGTATGTATGTGACTCTATGTTTCATATATGCAGGTGTGTACCTACTTTTGTGTGCCAAATAATGACATCTTTTTTATTTACTTCCTTAACTTACTATATTTGAGACAAGAGAGTTTCACTAAATATGTACCTCACCATTTAAACAATGACTGGTCAGGGAGAGAACCTGGAGATCTACCTGTCTCCTCTAAAACTCTAAGTTCTTACACAGGTGACTAAGAACTGAATCCTGGTCCTGGTGCTTGTGCATGAAGCACTGTACTAACCAACTTCCTGAGCTCTCTCCATGTGATTTTTTTTTAGAAGTGACATCTCCTGGATCTCAGTGTTTCAGTGGGAATGACTGGCCAAAAAGCCTAAGATATGTCTTATTGTTCCTTTGTGATGATGGGATTACAATATTACCTGCCGCACCGAGTTTTTTCTTTTGAGAATTCCAAGGGTTGGAACTCCATTTCCAACCTTAAGCATGACAGATATATTTTACTCACTGAGCTGTTCTCTGGAAGATTACATTCTTTATAAATTAAGAACTTAATTTAAAGTAAATTTTAAAAACGAGATCTTGGCTTTAATCCTTGTTAAATTGCTACTTTATTTTGTTGATTCAAAATTCATAAAAGTTCAAGTTAGGAAAAAAGGTTTACAAATTGTGGGATACAATTAAATGAATTTGAAATACCATGGTTTGAAAAACTGATAACTATTTTCTCTAATACATGGGATTCATGAATATTATGCTGAGAACTCTTTACTTAACCTCCCTGGATATATAGATTATAGGATGATCACATGTTACAGCTAATATCCACTTATAGCTGAGTACACACACACACACACACACACACACACACACACACACACAATACACGGAGACACGAGCAGGGAAAACACCCATACACATAAATAAAAACTTTAAAAAGGACCCAATTTAAGCTATTTTTCTAGAACCAGTCACTGTGTATTAACATATAAATACATATGAGGTTTTAAAATGAACTCATTTTAGTCTATAAATATGATAGAATAAAAAAAAACAAATTTAGTTTCTTATCCTAATTGCTGGAAGAGATTGTAAAATATTTGTGATCTAGGAGCAGAGCTGAAAGCGCGGTCTGGTTTTAAACACTGTTTGCAGATCCTGACAGTTGCAGGAGCTTCTCTTTATTAGAAACCTGTGATTATTCACGGCAAACTCCTGCACATATGCAGAATGAGGCCTGGTCACTAGAAAGGCCAAACTATAGGCAATTAGATATTCTCAACATTCATCCTCACCACCCTCCAGGGAGAAGGCATAGAGATATAATCTGTCATAATTACATCATGATTCTTTAGAAACGCCTACAAGATGAAGCTTGTGGAGAACATGAAAATAATGAAAGTACAGAGTTGGGAAAATACCTGCAAAGGGCAAGAAATCCAGGTATCCCCACAGCATATCTCATTCATGGTGATTACCATTCTAGCTGTTCAGCTGAATTCGTTGTGATGCCCTTCAAAATCACCAGCCAGCATTACTATTCAACCAAATTTCAAGAGTTACTATAGGAAATTAGCACACCTAAAGTTGAAGGGAAGGGAATCTCTTATTAACTGCTCATTTAAAAGAAAGTTGGGAAACCTGAATTCCTTACTATCCTTTGAAGTTTCAGGACACGCTTATGAGATTGGTTCCTTAGCTGTGAGATCTGGTGCTACCACCAAGCAGAAAGTGTTTAAATTGAATGAAGTCTTATGAGCCCCATTTGGTTTCCGTAGAGACTTGAAGAATTTCTTGGTTTGAGAAAAATTGAAAAAAGAATTGTTGTTCATATGAAAAGTTTTTCCGTCTTTAAGAAAGAAGAAGCTTTCAATATTTTAATATAAGACAACTAATAATAAAGGAAATCTTCAAGTTTCTACTAAAGATGTCTAAGAAAAATCTGCTTGTAAAAAACTTAAGGATGATATAAGACTGCAAACATCACTAAAGCAGCGGAGGTGTCCATTCTGTGTTAACATTTTCTGGAAAGTTCCTATAGACTATGCTCAGGGCATCTCAATGTCAGCCTACAGCCAGTGGTTCATGTTACACTCTGGCAAGCCATCAGTATGTGATGTGTCTTAAAACTGAGTGAAGACAAGTGCAAAAAAACTTAGTAATTTATTTTTCTGAAGAAATCTGATTATAGCAATGCTCATATCATAGTATGGTTGTTGCTTCCTAATTTTAACTAGGTTTAAAATAAGACTCCCAAATATCTAAGAAAAATATGAAAGTTTACAAGTAAAAATATAGTTAAAGTTACATGCAAGACAACTGTGGACAAATACAGGGTCCCTATTAAAGAAATTAGATCCTCTACAGAGAAGCACATGCTTTACCCAAAGAAATTAAAAAGGCATTGATAGTAACACTGCTTCTCTTTAAAGTTCTTAGGTCACAGCCAAACAATCTAGAGAAAATGAGAAACCTTGGAATACCCGGTCCTGAATGGATCTTCTTCATCAAAACCTTCCATTCATAGCTCACAGAACACTGGGGAAGCAGAAAAAGTGACAGAGACAATGGAGGTAGAAGACACAATGGAAACAAGGCCCTTTAAGTCAACAGGCACAGTTTTTCTGGACTGAGGAAGCATTCAAACAGCCTGTACCAGATGTAGTCCTAGACCTGAAAGAATAGAAACCCCTGCTCCTCTACATTTCCTAACCCAAAATCAATCTCAAATTAATAACTACTTGTAAATGAAAAAAATAATTTTTCTAAGGGATTCTCACTGAAGACCAAACCACTCATTAAGGTAGTCCCCATGCCAGCAGTAGGTTGCCAACATAAAATGAATTCCATGGTGTCTTTCAAGTTCCTTGTCTCATAATGTGTTGTTTTTTTTTTAACCTTACTATTCCCTTGGGTATATATTATGGTTTCTGGTTTTGTGTTTTTATAAAATTCCTATGAGCTTCTTGTGCTTTGTTGTTGTTTTTGTTATATTTCAATCTGTTTTGCATTTATTTTACATTATATTTTATGTTATTATTTAGAGGACTGTTTAGTTTCTAATGAGACTGAAAGAGTGTGGATCCAGAGTTGGAGAGCTGGGAAGAAACTGGGAGGAGTTGGGGAGTGAGAAATCGTAAATAGAATATAATGTATGCGAAAAATATTTTCAGTCAGGGAAAAAAAGGCGAGGGGAGAAATTATTGCTTTCTCACTGTTGAAAAGAAAAGCATGGGGAAATGTTTTCCCAGGTTTAGACTGTCAGGTACTTATATGCCACTTGAAGGACTGAGGTTATGTACCTGCTTCTAGGGGTTCCTATATGATCTTGAGTTGGTGTTGTCCATACAGTGCTGATTATTATGCACGCAGATAATAATAGTTTTAGCATTATGAGGTATTTGCTTTAAAGTTTTTAAGGAAAGGCCTGAGGGTGTCAGGAAATGTGCAACAGTACCACATGACAATGGAAAACTCCTCTCTCTGTGCACTGTACTTGAAGAACTGAGGAGGAAGTCTAAGTTCCCATAGATAACCCAGGATATTAGAAATTCCAGGGTCATTGAATGTCTATTGAAGAAAGCTGCTACCGGACCCATGTACTGTCTAATCAAGTTGCTGCAGCTTGAAGATTCGGAGGGGTGGTGACTTAAATGCCAGTTGGAATTCAGATGACAACATCATAGACTCTGAAACTCATTATTCAGTACACACTTTGAAGTTTACCTTGGTGGGTTTGGTGTAAATTTAGTCTAATATTTAGTCCAGTGTTCTTTACCCATTTCTCACTTATAGTTTGGATGTTTAATTCATGTAGATTGACATAATTTTATTGCAATATTTTTGTATAAATAAAAACTGCCTTGTAAAAGATTATAATATGAACAATATTCTTCCCCCCACATACACACACACACACACACACACACACACACACACACACACGGGTAATGGCATTGAGAGGGTCTTCTTGAGTTTCCAGCCCTTCCCTTGTGCTAGAAGTTGATTCATATATATATAATTTTAACGGGCTAGGGCACTCTTAATGATGAATTTGAAATGAATAGTTATTTCTACATTTATCTTATATAATTTTTATATTTACAATACAATGTGTTTATATTTATAATATTTTATAAAATAATATGATGTATTTATTACATTTTATATTCTAATACAACATATATTATATAATATATAAGATATTATAATCTATTTTATATTATACTATATACTCTATAATATTTAACATGTAATATGCAATGTATAATATGTAAAGTGTAATGTATAATGTGTAATTTGTAATAAATATTAAATATATTAATTACTACATCATATAAATATATTATAATGTATTATTTTCCATTACATTTTATATAGTTATACTTAATATAATATAATACAATACAATATTTTTATTTTATAAATAATATATTTTACATTATATTAGTCAGTATGTAGAAAAATGAAAATAGATCTTTATTTTTTACCTTGCACAAGGCTCAAGTCCAAGTGGATCGAGGACCTCATCATAAATCCAGATGTACTGAATCTAGTAGAAGAAAGAATAGAAAAGAGCCTTGACTTATTGACACAGGGAGAAATATCCTAAAGATAACTTCAATGGCAAGGATCTAAGATCAAGAATTGATAAATGGGACGTCATGAAATTGAAAAGCTTCTATAAGTCAAAGGATATAGCCAATAGGATAAATTGGCAACCTACAGATTGGGAAAAAACTTGACTAACCCTACTTCTGATACAAAGCTAATATTCAAAATATATAAAAACTCAAGAAGCTAACCCCAAAAAAACCAAACAACCAAATCAAACCAAATATATATATATATATCTTAAGTGTTGAATCACAATATATATATCTCTTAAGTGTTGAATCACAATTCTTGTAAATTTCTCTTGACCTCATACTGAATTTGGCAATATGTTCTAATATTCTGGCTCCTTCTCATTTTTTAATCTTTCCCTGCAACCTCTTTTTTTAGAAATGTCCAATAAAACTGGTTCTTTTCTTTCTCTACACTTCTACTTCAAGCGCAACTCTTTCCTCTAATTCTCCTGAAGGTTGGAAATATCCTATTCTGTCAAATAGTTCACTGACTCTTTACTTTCTCTGCCACTTAATTAGCCATCCCTTTAAAACATAGGAGCTTCCATAGACAAACTAACCGCATCCTCATTGTTTGTAATTAAAAGTGAGAACTAATGGTGTGTCTGTATTCCAACCAGAGGGATTAAAGCTCTATGGTAAGAGTTGAGACACCTCACAATTAGAAACGTTTCTCTTCTTTTCTTTTTTTTTTTTTCAGTAAACAACACAATCTCTGGGTTCACCATATAATTAAATATCCTGCAACAACCTTAAACTTTCATTGCTCTTTACCTACTCCCTTTAAATAAACTGTATTATATCTCCTTGCACTTACCTAATAAGATCTGCCTCCTATTTTTTCCAATTCTCTCTTTTTTAAACGTTTTTTATTGGACATTTTATTTGCATTTCAAGTGTTTTAAACTTTTATGGTTTCCCCTACATAAGCTCTCTATCCCCTCCCTCTCCCCTTCTTCTATGAGGGAGCTTTCCCTCCCCAAACACCTCCCTTCCCTCCTCCAGACTGTGACATTCCCCTACACCAGGGGATCCATCCTTTGCAGGACCAAGGGCTTATCCTCCTATTGGTACCCAATAAGGCCATCCTTTGCTAGATATTCAGCTAGAGCAATGGGTCCGTCCATGTGTACTCTTTGGGTAGTGATTTAGTCCCTGGAAGCTCTGGTTGGTTGGTATTGTTGTTTTTATGGAGTTGCAAGCCCCTTCAGCTCTTTCAATCCTTTCTCTAACTCCTCCAACAGGGACCACATTCTCAGTTCAATGGTTTGCTGTTTGCATTTGCCTCTATTTCTAATGCTCTGGCTGAGCCTCTCAGGAGACAGCAATATGAGGCTCCTGCCAGTGTGTACTTCTTGGCTTCATCAATAATGTTTAGGTTTGGTGTCTACACACACACACACACACACACACACACACACACACACACACACACACACACAAACATATGTGCTAAATCCCCAGGTGGGGCAAGCTCTGAATGGCCACTCCTTCAGTTGCTTCTCCAAACTTTGTCTCCATATCTCCTCCTAAGAATATTTTTGTTCCCCCCTTTTAAGAAGAACTGAAGCATCCACACTTTGGCCGTCCTTCTTCTTGAGCTTCATGTAGTCTTTGGCCTTTATCCTAGGTATTCAGAGCTTTTGGGCTAATATCCACTTATCAGTGAATGCATATCATATGTGGATTTTTTTTGTGTGATTGGGTTACCTCACGGAGGATGATATTTTCCAGTTCCATCCATGTGCCTATGAATTCCATGAAGTCATTGTTTTTGATAGCTGAGTAGTACTCCATTGTGTAGATGTACCACATTTTCTGTATCCATTCCTTTTTAAAGGGCATTTGGGTTCTTTCCAGCTTCTGGTTATTATAAGGCTGCTATGAACATAGTAGAGCACATATCTTTGTTATATGTTTGGGCCTCATTTGGGTATATGCCCAGGAGTGGTATAGTTGGGTCCTAAGGTAGTACAATGTCCAATTTTCTGAGGAATCTCCAGACTGATTTCCAGAGTGGTTGTACCAGCTTGCAATCCCATCAACAATGGAGGAGTGTTCCTCTTTCTCCACATCCTTGTGAGCACCTGTTATCACCTGAGTGTTTGATCTTAGCCATTCTGAATGGTATGAGATAGAATCTCAGGGTTGTTTTGATTTGCGTTTCCCTGATGACTAAGGATGTTGAACAGTTCTTTAGGTGCTTCTCAGCCATTCGATATTCCTCAGCTGAGAATTCTTTGTTTAGCTCTGTACCCCATTTTAAATAAGTTTATTGGGCTTTCTGGACTCAATTTCCCTCTTTATGTCACTTGTATCATTGTAGCTGTATCTTGTATCCCTCATAGCTACTGATGCCATAAATATTAGAGAAGGGCCTACTACTGGCCCTGTCCTAGAAGCATAGAATTCCTAACTGCATTCTGTTTGCTTATTTTTAAATCCACAAATATATGTTATCTCTTAAAATTTTTCAAAGAAGCTTATTTTTACAGCATATATAGACCATTATAGAAAATAGTAAAACCTTAGAGAAACACAAAAAAACAATTGACCATGAATTGCCCAGCTTCAAGTCATCATTACTAATGCATCTATGCTGAAGACTAGGTAAAACCTCAAGAGATTGTACAGACATAGAGACTGGGGACCAGTAAGTCTGCTGTGAGTTTGTATCTTGTAAATAGTATAGGAAAAAGGTGTCCATTAAATTTCAACAGTGTTTTTGCCTAAAGAAAACTTGAACAATCATACCTTTAGGCATGACAGTATGGGTGAGGGAAATCTCAAATCCTCCCATACACGTATATTTACAAGCAAACAAAATAGTCTTCCCTACACATGTTATTTATTTATCCAATACCAAGTGGTAGTCCTTAATAGTTTTTACACGCAAATAAACAAGGTGTTTTTATATCTTAATTTTTATTCATTTGTAGTCAGAAGACTTTAAAAAAAAGAAACTATTAGTTTGAGAGAAATGAGAAAGTAGAAAGGAAGAAACAGAGGATTTACAAGAATACAGTATTTTATATAACTTTCAATTTAAAATAAAACTGGATCAAGGAACTAAACAAGAAATATGAATAACTGAGGAGGGTTTTAAAATAATTATTTTATTTTTATTTATTTATTTATTTAGTATTTAGTACTCTTGGCTATCATGCAAATTCAAATTAAAACTACTTGGAGATTGCAATTTACTGCACTAAGAATGGTTGAAGAAAACAAACAACAAATTCATGTGCAGATTTAGCAAGGGGAAACCTTCACTTTCAGGGAGTATGCAATAGTTTGCATGCTACTGATGTGATAAAATACTGACTAAAATGGATTGTTGAATTTTGTGTCTTATAACTTGTCGGTGAGGAAATCCGGGACAGGACCTTAAAGGAAAAACTGGGAAAAAGAAACTGATGAAGAGGTAATGAATGCTGCTTAATGGCTTGCTCATATTGATTTATTCTACCCACAATGCGACATGATCCCCCATGAGCACACTTGCAGTGGGCTGAAATCTCTCACACATTATTAACCAAGGAAATGCTCACAGATTTGATGGAGGCAGTCTGTCAATGAAGTTTAAGTTTCCCCTAATAACTCTAAGTTTGTGTAAAGTTGAGAAAAAGAAAACCAGCAAAAAGTGCAAATACCAGAGTACTATCGAAATTAGTGTGAAAAAAATCCTTAAAGACAAGAAATAGATCTGCAATATGAGCCTACTGTTCCTCCATTGGGCACATAATAAAAGTGCTGTGTGTTCCACACACAGATTGTTATTGATCCACAGTCATTGGGGATGTAATGACAATAACCTGAGAAGGAAACAACCTAGATATTCATCAGCTGATGAACATGGATAATGATGTTTTTATAGAGTACAATGTTATTCATTTTTTAAAAAAAAACATTGTGAAATTCATAGATAAGTGGACAGAAAGGGAAACAATTATACTGAATTAATTAATTAAGAGCCAGTATAAACAAATTACCTTTATCGTATGTGGGTACTATCACTTTAATTTCTTTCTCTCTCTTTTTTAAATTGAATTTTTTTATTTACATTTCAAATGTTATCCCCTTTCCTCCACCCAACCACCCAGCCTGTCCAGGCTCCCTTCCCTGTACTCCCCTACAGTAGGATGGGGGGGGGTGTCCAGCCTTAGTAGGACCAAGGGCTTCTTTTCCCTCTGGTGCACAAGGCCATCCTCTGCTACATATGCAGCTGGAGCCAACAATAACCCTGTTCTCAGTTCACCTCTATATTTGTCATGCTTTGGAGACAGCTATATCAACCTCTTGTTAGCATGCACTTCTTGGCATCAGCAATATTGTCTGGGTTTGGTGGCTGTATGTACATGGACTGGATTCCCCAGAGGAGCAGACTCTGAAAGGCCATTCCTTCCTTCAGACTCTGCTCCAAACTTTGTCTCCATATTTCCTCCTATGAATATTTTGTTCCCCCTTTTAAGAAGGAGTGAAGCATCTGCACGTTAGTTGTCATTCTTCTTGAGTTTCATGTGGTTTGTGGATTGTATCTTTGCTTTTGGCTTTTGCTTTTCACTTCAGTGCATACCATAATTATTTTTTAACCTCACGCAGGATAATATTTTCAAGTTCCATCTATTTGTCTATGAATTTCATGTAGTCATTGTTTTTAATAGCTGAGTAATACTCCATTCTCCAAAATATGCATGTACATCAATTACAAAAGGGTTTTGACTTACTTTCTTGCCATTTTTATATTTCTTTTATTTTTCAGTATAATTAGAGTTTTGATTATAATTGACGAGTTCCTTTTCTGGGTATTTCTATTTAGTTATATGTATAGCTCTTGTACCTTAGTAAGGATCTCTTTTCTTAGGCTTGGGATATTTTCTTCCACAGTTTCCTTGATGATTTTTCTGTGCCTATGACCTGGGTTACTTTCCTTTTTCTGTATAGTTATTTATATGTTTCATCTTTTATATCTTCCCAGATATGCAGATTTTTTTGTTCTTGGGTATATTTTAGATTTAACATTTTCATTGACTAAATTACTCATTTTCATTATTTGTCTGTAAGTCCTTATTTTCTTTTTTCACTTGACCAAATCTGATTATGATATTTTCTTAGATAGTTTGAGCTTTTAACTTTGAGGTTTAATTCATTTTTGCATTACTTGCAAGGTTGTATCTCTTCGTCAAATTAAAATTTCATATTTTTAATTGTTTTCATTAATCCCTTCAAGTGTTTGTGTTTTTTACAGTCATCAATCATACACGTTTGTGTTCCCTAAATATATTTAGAATTGCTGTTTTGAAATAATTGTCCTGTTTATTATCAAAGTTGCTTTTCTTTGAGAAAAATAAAATCTGGGTGCTACTCTCTGAAGGAGGCACGTCAGTTCCTTATATCACTTTAGTTTTTGTTTATTGGACCAATGGATCTGGAATTCGGTCTTAAGTGTTTCTTGATAGAGCTATACTTCTTACTTTTGTTATTATTATGACCTTATTTGTAAATACTCCAACTTGTCAGACTGAACAAAACAAGTGCTGTTAACAGTT
This sequence comes from Rattus rattus, assembly GCF_011064425.1. NCBI lineage: Eukaryota > Metazoa > Chordata > Mammalia > Rodentia > Muridae > Rattus > Rattus rattus. Next base: position 47,243,693 of record NC_046171.1, read on the forward strand.
CAGTACTAGACCATTTTGTGCTGGTGTAGAAATAGAGTGTCAAAACAAAGTTCTGTTTGGCTCAGAATAGGTGAGTCTTCTGTGAGTCTTCTGTGACATTTTCAATAAGCTTCAAAGTTTATCTCTATTCATATTCAGAACTTTATAGAAAATGGATTGGATTTTGAATCTGGTTTTAGAAGTTATGTAAGTTAGACCCCGTTATAGAAATCTTGGGAATGATAATTGATAGGACTATTAAAGAGGCAATTAGTTGACCAGGAGTTTACTAATGGACTTTGCTGGTTTGGGTGACTAGGAAGAATGGGACAACAGAAAGACATTTAAAAATAGAAAAATCCAAAAATATGCTTGTAGTTCTATTAGGACTCCATACATTGTGGCTGCCAGATGGAGTGGTGGCTGAAGACTCATTATGTAATTTAATAACATTTAGAAACCTACTAGAACTTCATATCACTCTAAATACTTTAGAACATTTCTATACCCTGAAAAGAATCTTCATATTCATCTGCAGTTATGTTCCATTACTGTTCTCAATTTGACTCCATACTTCAGATAAATGTAGGTATTTTATTAGTAAATTCTGTGAATAGCTTCTTTTATTTAGTCAACAATCTCAATATTTGCCTATGTTGTAACATCCTTCAGTACTTTAATTCCTCTTTTACTTTGAATATTTAGTCATATAAATACAAACTAAAACACAGGGCTATGCCTTTATACATTTAGTCTGTTTCTATATTCTTGCTATGGTAAATGAAGCTGATGCATCTTTAGTGTAGATGTCTTCTTCTGCAATTGTTTCCAAAATTCTTGGTTTAAGATTTATGCAGATATTGCTGAATAACTGTATTTTATTTTATTAGAGGTTTTTATCTCCCTGGCAGATAAGGTTTTCTTGATTGTTTTTGGTTTTTAATCATTTTTTGAAATTTGAAAATACGATCTAACTTAAGACCTATTCTTAGCACTGTCTATCCTCTAGGTACAGAACAAGGGCAGATTGTTTGCTGCCAGGAAAGTCTCTTTTTTTATTATTATTATTATTTGCTTTTCAAATCTCTGTTCATCTCCCACTGACTTGCCATCACTTCTTTCCATGAGACAAGCATTGCTCTACAGCAGTGATGTCATTGGGTATCTTTCTATCTATTTATCATTTTTTCTGTGCCTTTCCAATGCCCAGTCAACAGCCTTAGCTAACTAACCTTCTTTGGAGGGTTATGTTGTACCTATTAATTATCTGTGACATTTGTGGAAATATATCCCACAGCTCTATGTTAGGGTGTCATTGTCAAAGAAAGATTCCTAATTGGCAAAGGACTGGAATAAAATTATCAATACATCCTAAGTTATGACACTCTGCGTTACTTAAGGGACAGATGTTACCTTGGATTGTTTTCTCTTTGAACGTAGTATACCAGATTGAAAAACAAAAGAACTGTTTCTATGCAATAAAAATACAAATGAAAATCACACACACACACACACACACACACACAAACATATGTACACACATGTGCATGCACACAAGCACACACACATACACACACACACACACATAGAGATGTGCGCACACACATGAGCAGAGCATAAAACAAACCAAGCCACCTCTACTTTCAATGATATCTTCCTTGTACATTTTTTTAACTGAGGATATTCTTTCAGCTTTAGAGTATATACTTTTTATTTTCTAACAATATGTTTCTATATCTAAGTGTCTTAATGGGATTGCCTCTACAGTTTGCACATAAATCTTTATGTTGTTATAAGCATTTGGGCAAATGGATCATCATAAAATTATATACACACTCAAGTAAATGAAGAACTAATTTAAAAATAATTAAATTGGGCACGTATCTATTCAGCAAGAGCAACTATCTTTTCAAAGAGTATAATTTTTTTGGTGTGTGTTGTGGTTTAATAGTTGTTTTAGGTTCATTTGTAGTTTGTCTGTAGGCTACACCGTATTTTGGATTTAAGTAAATTGTTTCTACACAATGGTTGAGCAAAGAGATTACTGACCTTGTAACTATAGGTAGAATGAGAGAGCTAATGGTTGCAGCATTAGGAAATAAACACATTTAAAATTATTAAACACACTTTTGATTATAAAACAGCAAAGGTATGCTCTTTTCATTTCTATTTTTTAAATTATGAAAGTCTAAAATAAATATATAAAAGATATGCAAATTAAGATAAAACCAAATGGGTGAAATGCCTTATAAATAACTACATTAATCATTAGAATTGTATGTGAGCAAATATAATTCATTCAATAATATCTTATTATTTGTTGTGTTACAGCCTGTGCAATGTCAATTTGATGCATGTAGTAATTTTTTGTTCAGGTTGAATGATATCCCTATGTATGTGCACCAGATGCTTTTCTATGTCAAATGATTCTTATTCATCCTCATCAAATACATAAAATCATTTTATAATTGCAAGTATGCAAATGAAGATTACAGGCATGTACATTTGCATGGGGAATGACTAAATTATTCATTAACTTCTATTCTTTATTCTCAGCACAAATTATTTTTTCTTATGTATTTTCAGAAGGAAATGCTGGTCCTAACACAGGATATTTATGACACTGCTACCAAAACATATGTTTTTATCTATCTAATTGCAATAGGCCATTTGGTGTTATGAACTATTTGACATGTAAGCTGAAAACAACTTAAGATAAATGATATAAGCCTCTAGAGACCAAGTTTTACTTTTGATTCCTTTATCTGCAGTAAAACGATGCCGATTAGGATATTCAACATATAGACACTTTATATCCATTTCATTCAATGAAATAATTCTTATGTAACTGAGGATATAGGTCAGTTCTTGCCAGCATGAAGTTGTAGTTATGTTCCTGTACTTCCCAAACTCATCAAAAAGGCATTACGTGGATCTCTATTTTTAACATTTTCTTTTTTCTTTTATTGATTTATTTTGAGACTTGGTACTGCTGTACAGCACAAGCTACCAGGCTATGTATCCTTACCTAATAGAATCTCCAGAGCTCTATTTATAAATTTATTCTCCCTGTAAGTATGACTCGTGAAATCCCTAAATCAGTTAATAATAGTGCTGGTGGTAGGTAGTTTTTCCATGTAAGGCATCATAGTGCTCTGTTACCTGATGTGCATTATATTTGAAAAAAAACTACTTTTCAAGGTTTTGGATGTAACTGTTATACCTTTTCAAATACAATTTTGAGTTCTAATTATCATCGCATGGGTTATGCAAGCTGATTGAATTCAACATAGTGGTTCATGTTTAGGTATTTCTGCTGTTACCTTATACTCTCCCCAACTCTGTGGTTATCTCCCATGATTGAATGTCCCTCATTTACATTCAAGCTCTTAGTTTTGTTGTTGTAAACTGTTTTTAACCATGTTCTCTCTCTCTCTCTCTCTCTCTCCTCTATCTCCCTCCTTATCTTTTTTTTTTTATGTTTGCTTAGTTCTTATCTAGTCACCCACTGGGAAACATTAAAAACTTTTCCAGTTCTGCCTATGGTGAATAATCTCACAATAAATAGAAGATTTCAATGAAACTGTTAGAAAACTGAATTTATGCTTTTTGAAACTTACACAGGAGTCATGTAATTAGTTCATATTTTATCTCAATTTAAGTTTTATGAAATCTCCATTACACATGTCCATTTACTTATCCATCCTCCAAAATAGTATAAGGATTCCTTTATCCTTAACCTCCCAAATTTCAGCAGTATGTATGTGTACTCTGTATGTATGTAGGTAGGTTGGTATGTATTCACATTTACTCATTTAATATTTTAATAACTTCGATTTTGGTTGAAGCAAGCTAGAATTTTAATATAGTTATAATCTCCATTTTTCACTGAATGTTTTCTTATCTGTAACATCAGATTTGTATTGCTTCTTTTTTTTTTTTTCGGGTGCAAAGTTCTCTAATTTTTTTTTTATATTTTTTTATTATTATTAACTTGAGTATTTCTTATATACATTTCAAGTGTTATTCCCTTTCCCGGTTTCCGGGCAAACATCCCCCCCCCTCCCCTTCCTTATGGGTGTTCCCCTCCCAACCCTCCCCCTTGCTTCCCTCTCCCCCAACAGTCTAGTTCACTGGGGTTCAGTCTTAGCAGGACCCAGGGCTTCCTTCCACTGGTGCTCTTACTAGGATATTCATTGCTACCTATGAGGTCAGAGTCCAGGGTCAGTCCATGTATAGTCTTTGGGTAGTGGCTTAGTCCCTGGAAGCTCTGTTTGGTTGGCATTGCTGTACATATGGGGTCTCGAGCTCCTTCAAGCTCTTCCAGTTCTTTCTCTGATTCCTTCAACGGGGGTCCTGTTCTCAGCTCAGTGGTTTCCTGCTGGCATATGCCTCTGTATTTGCTGTATTCTGGCTGTGTCTCTCAGGAGCGATATGCATTCACATTTTGATCATCCGTCTTGAGTTTCATTTCTTCTAGGCATCTAGGGTAATTCAAGCATTTGGGCTAATAGCCACTTATCAATGAGTACATACCATGTATGTCTTTCTGTGATTGGGTTAGCTCACTCAGGATGATATTTTCCAGTTCCAACCATTTGCCTACGAATTTCATAAAGTCATTGTTTTTGATAGCTGAGTAATATTCCATTGTGTAGATGTACCACATTTTCTGTATCCATTCCTCTGTTGAAGGGCATCTGGGTTCTTTCCAGCTTCTGGCTATTATAAATAAGGCTGCGATGAACATAGTGGAGCACGTGTCTTTTTTATATGTTGGGGCATCTTTTGGGTATATGCCCAGGAGAGGTATGGCTGGATCCTCAGGCAGTTCAATGTCCAATTTTCTGAGGAACCTCCAGACTGATTTCCAGAATGGTTGTAGTAGTCTGCAACCCCACCAACAATGGTGGAGTGTTCCCCTTTCTCCACATCCTCGCCAGCATTTGCTGTCACCTGAGTTTTTAATCTTAGCCATTCTCACTGGTGTGAGGTGAAATCTCAGGGTTGTTTTGATTTGCATTTCCCTTATGACTAACGATGTTGAACATTTCTTTAGGTGTTTCTCGGTTATTCGGTATTCCTCAGCTGTGAATTCTTTGTTTAGCTCTGAACCCCATTTTTTAATAGGGTTATTTGTCTCCCTGCGGTCTAACTTCTTGAGTTCTTTGTATATTTTGGATATAAGCCCTCTATCTGTTGTAGGATTGGTAAAGATCTTTTCCCAATCTGTTGGTTGCCGTTTTGTCCTAACCACAGTGTCCTTTGCCTTACAGAAGCTTTGCAGTTTTATGAGATCCCATTTGTTGATTCTTGATCGTAGAGCATAAGCCATTGGTGTTTTGTTCAGGAAATTTTTTCCAGTGCCCATGTGTTCCAAATGCTTCCCTAGTTTTTCTTCTATTAGTTTGAGTGTATCTGGTTTGATGTGGAGGTCCTTGATCCACTTGGACTTAAGCTTTGTACAGGGTGATAAGCATGGATCGATCTGCATTCTTCTACATGTTGACCTCCAGTTGAACCAGCACCATTTGCTGAAAATGCTCTCTTTTTTCCATTGGATGGTTTTGGCTCCTTTGTCAAAAATCAAGTGCCCATAGGTGTGTGGGTTCATTTCTGGATCTTCAATTCTGTTCCATTGGTCTATCTGTCTGTCTCTGTACCAATACCATGCAGTTTTTATCACTATTGCTCTGTAATACTGCTTGAGTTCTGGGATAGTGATTCCCCTGAAGTCCTTTTTTATTGTTGAGGATAGTTTTAGCTATCCTGGGTTTTTTGTTATTCCAGATGAATTTGCAAATTGTTCTGTCTAACTCTTTGAAGAATTGGATTGGTATTTTGATGGGGATTGCATTGAATCTGTAGATCGCTTTTTGGAAGAATGGCCATTTTTACTATATTAATCCTGCCAATCCATGAGCATGGGAGATCTTTCCATCTTCTGAGATCTTCTTCAATTTCTTTCTTCAGAGTCTTGAAGTTCTTATTGTACAGATCTTTCCCTTGCTTGGTTAAAGTCACACCGAGGTATTTTTTATATTATTTGGATCTATTATGAAGGGTGTCATTTCCTAATTTTTCTCGGCCTGTTTCTCTTTTGTGTAGAGGAAGGCTACTGATTTATTTGAGTTAATTTTATACCCAGCCACTTTGCTGAAGTTGTTTATCAGCTTTAGTAGTTCTCTGGTGGAACTTTTGGGATCACTTAAATATACTATCATATCATCTGCAAATAGTGATATTTTGACTTCTTCTTTTCCGATCTGTATCCACTTGACCTCCTTTTGTTGTCTGATTGCTCTGGCTAGAACTTCAAGAACTATATTGAATAAGTAGGGAGAGAGTGGGCAGCCTTGTCTAGTCCCTGATTTTAGTGGGATTGCTTCAAGTTTCTCTCCATTTAGTTTAATATTAGCAACTGGTTTGCTGTATATGGCTTTTACTATGTTTAGGTATGGGCCTTGAATTCCTATTCTTTCCAGGACTTTTATCATGAAGGGGTGTTGAATTTTGTCAAATGCTTTCTCAGCATCTAATGAAATGATCATGTGGTTTTGTTCTTTCAGTTTGTTTATATAATGGATCACGTTGATGGTTTTTCAGATATTAAACCATCCCTGCATGCCTGGGATGAAGCCTACTTGATCATGGTGGATGATTGTTTTGATGTGCTCTTGGATTGGTTTGCCAGAATTTTATTGAGTATTTTTGCATCGATATTCATAAGGGAAATTGGTCTGAAGTTCTCTTTCTTTGTTGGGTCTTTGTGTGGTTTAGATATAAGAGTAATTGTGGCTTCATAGAAGGAATTCGGTAGTGCTCCATCTGTTTCAATTTTGTGGAATAGTTTGGATAATATTGGTACGAGGTCTTCTATGAAGGTCTGATAGAATTCTGCACTAAACCCATCTGGACCTGGGCTCTTTTTGGTTGGGAGAACTTTAATGACTGCTTCTATTTCCTTAGGAGTTATGGGGTTGTTTAACTGGTTTATCTGTTCCTGATTTAACTTCGGTACCTGGTATCTGTCTAGGAAATTGTCCATTTCTGCAGATTTTCAAGTTTTGTTGAATATAGGCTTTTATAGTAAGATCTGATGATTTTTTTGAATTTCCTCTGAATCTGTAGTTATGTCTCCCTTTTCATTTCTGATTTTGTTAATTTGGACACACTCTCTGTGTCCTCTCCTTAGTCTGGCTAAGGGTTTATCTATCTTGTTGATTTTCTCAAAGAACCAACTTTTGGTTCTGTTGATTCTTTCTATGGTCCTTTTTGTTTCTACTTGGTTGATTTCGGCTCTGAGTTTGAGTATTTCCTGCCTTCTACTCCTCCTGGGTGTATTTGCTTCTTTTTGTTCTAGAGCTTTTAGGTGTGCTGTCAAGCTGCTGACATATGCTCTTTCCTGTTTCTTTCTACAGGCACTCAGCGCTATGAGTTTTCCTATTAGCACAGCTTTCATTGTGTCCCATAAGTTTGGGTATGTTGTACCTTCATTTTCATTAAATTCTAAAAAGTTTTTAATTTCTTTCTTTATTTCTTCCTTGACCAGGTTATCATTGAGTAGAGCATTGTTCAATTTCCACGTATATGTGGGCATTCTTCCCTTATTGTTATTGAAGACCAGTTTTAGGTCGTGGTGGTCTGATAGCACGCATGGGATTATTTCTATCTTTCTGTACCTGTTGAGGCCCGTTTTTTGACCAATTATATGGTCAATTTTGGAGAAAGTACCATGAGGAGCTGAGAAGAAGGTATATCCTTTTGCTTTAGGATAGAATGTTCTATAAATATCCGTTAAGTCCATTTGGCTCATGACTTCTCTTAGTCTGTCTACGTCTCTGGTTAATTTCTGTTTCCATGATCTGTCCATTGATGAGAGTGGGGTGTTGAAATCTCCCACTATTATTGTGTGAGGTGCAATGTGTGTTTTGAGCTTTAGTAAGGTTTCTTTTACGTATGTAGGTGCCCTTGTATTTGGGGCATAGATATTTAGGATTGAGAGTTCATCTTGGTGGATTTTTCCTTGATGAATATGAAGTGTCCTTCCTTATCTTTTTTGATGACTTTTAGTTGAAAATTGATTTTATCTGATATTAGAATGGCTACTCCAGCTTGCTTCTTCTGACCATTTGCTTGGAAAGTTGTTTTCCAGCCTTTCACTCTGAGGTAGTGTCTGTCTTTGTCTCTGAGGTCTGTTTCTTGTAGGCAGCAGAATGCAGGGTCCTCGTTGCGTATCCAGTTTGTTAATCTATGTCTTTTTATTGGAGAGTTGAGGCCATTGATGTTGAGAGATATTAAGGAATAGTGATTATTGCTTCTGGTTGTATTCATATTTGGATGTGAGGTTATGTTTGTGTGCTTTTCTTCTCTTTGTTTTGTTGCCAAGACGATTAGTTTCTTGCTTCTTCTAGGGTATAGCTTGCCTCCTTATGTTGGGCTTTTACCATTTATTATCCTTTGTAGTGCTGGATTTGTAGAAAGATATTGTGTAAATTTGGTTTTGTCATGGAATATCTTGGTTTCTCCATCTATGTTGATTGAGAGTTTTGCAGGATACAGTAACCTGTGCTGGCATTTGTGTTCTCTTAGGGTCTGTATGACATCAGTCCAGGATCTTCTGGCCTTCATAGTTTCTGGTGAAAAGTCTGGTGTGATTCTGATAGGTCTGCCTTTATATGTTACTTGGCCTTTTTTCCCTTACTGCTTTTTAATATTCTTTTTCTTTATTTTGTGCGTTTGGTGTTTTGACTATTATGTGACGGAGGTGTTTTTTTTCTGGTCCAATCTATTTGGAGTTCTGTAGGCTTTTGTATGCCTATGGGTATCTCTTTTTTTAGGTTAGGAAGTTTTTTTCTATGATTTTGTTGAAGATATTTACTGGTCCTTTGAGCTGGGAGTCTTCACTCTTCTATACCTATTATCCTTAGGTTTGATCTTCTCATTGAGTCCTGGATTTCCTGTATGTTTTGGACCAGTAGCTTTTTCCGCTTTTACATTATCTTTGACAGTTGAGTCAATGATTTCTATGGAATCTTCTGCTCCTGAGATTCTCTCTTCCATCTCTTGTATTCTGTTGGTGAAGCTTGTATCTACAGCTCCTTGTCTCTTCTTTTTGGTTTTCTATATCCAGGGTTGTTTCCATGTGTTCTTTCTTGATTGCTTCTATTTCCATTTTTAATTCCTTCAACTGTTTGATTGTGTTTTTTCCTGGAATTTTTTCAGGGATTTTTGTGTCTCCTCCCTATGGGCTTCTACTTGTTTATTTATGTTTTCCTGGAATTCTTTCAGGATTTTTTGTGTTCCTCTCTATGGGCTTCTACTTGTTTATTTATGTTTTCCTGGAATTCTTTTTCAGGCATTTTTATGATTCCTCTGTAGGCTTCTACTTGTTCTCTAAGGAGTTCTTCACGCCTTTCTTGAAGTCCTCCAGCATCATGGTCAAATATGATTTTGAATCTAGATCTTGCTTTTCTGGTGTGTTTGGATATTCCATGTTTGTTTTGATGGGAGAATTGGACTCCGATGGTGCCAGGTAGTCTTGGTTTCTGTTGCTTGGGTTCCTGCGCTTGCCTCTCGCCATCAGATTATCTCTAGTGTTACTTTGTTCTGCTATTTCTGACAGTGGCTAAACTGTCCTATAAGCCTGTGTGTCAGGAGTGCTGTAGACCTGTTTTCCTGTTTTTTTTCTGCCAGTTATGGGGGACAGAGTGTTCTGCTTTCGGGCGTGTAGTTTTTTCCTCTCTACAGGTCTTCAGCTGTTCCTGTGGACCTATGTCTTGAGTTCACCAGGCAGGTCACTTGCAGCAGAAAAGTTGGTCTTACCTGTGGACCCGAGGCTCAAGTTTGCCTGGGTGCTGCCCACGGGCTCTCTGGGGCGGCAGCAACCAGGAAGATTGCGCCTTTCTTCCGGGAGGTTCCGTGCACCAGGGTTCCAGATATCTTTTGTTGTTTTCCTCTGGGATCAGTACTGTGTGCAGCGGCAGTCTCTTCTGGTTTCCCAGGCGTGTCCGCCTCTCTGAAGGTTTAGCTCTCCTCCCACGGGATTTGGGGTGCAGAGAACTGTTTATCTGGTCGGTCCCTTCAGGTGCGGTGTCTCAGACGCTGTGGACCTGCTGCCCTGGGCCCTCCCCACGGGTACCCAGAGGCCGTTAACAGTTTCCTCCTGGGCCAGGGATGTGGGCAGGGGTGGGCAGCGTTGGTGGTCTCCTCTGCTCTGCTGCCTCAGGAGTGCCCGCCCGACCAGGCGGCGAGAACTCCCCTCCAGGGGGCCTGGGAGCAGAGAGCTGCTGAGGTCAGGGATCCGCTGGCCCCGGAGTCTGGCCAAGCACCGGAAGTGTCCGGTCCCAGAGGAACTCTGCCTCTGTGAGACCTGAGTTCACCAGGCAAGTCGTTTGTAGCAGAAAAGTTGTTCTTACCTGTGGACCCGAGGCTCAAGTTCGCTCGCGGGGTGCTGCCCACGGGCTCTCCGCGGCGGCAGCAACCAGGAATTGTATTGCTTCTTATGTTGTACAATTTGACTTTTTAAAACCTACTATGAATAATGACTCACAAGTGCTTCAAATGCCCTTGTAGCCCACCATCAAAGTTAGAAGAAAAAAGATGGAAAACAGGACATGGGGATGTGGACCTGTTTAGAAATTGTTTTCTGAGGCAACTCATATTTTATTTTGTGAGGATACCAGCAGTCCAGTTTAGTAGTGTCAGGATATGAAACAGGATTCAACAGCAGGGGCACAACCCTGCAGAAACTGTCAGACCTCTGCCAAATTGGCACTAGAGAACAGAATCAGATGAGACTCCAAAAGTTCTTTGCTATGGTTCTCTCAATGAAACGAAGATCAATGAAGACAAAAATGTGAGCTCAACAAAGTGTTGCAGGGCTAGATATGGAAATGTGCCTTCACTGTCCATCGAGTCCTCTATTTTCTCTCCAAACATCATGAGTCCTCCCACAGGTTTTCCCATAGCAAAACAACATGTGAGTCTCTATCAGCAAACTACTCCATGAGTCTGTATCACAGGACACAGCAAAACTTCAACTTCATATCCCCCCTTTTTTAAATTTGTCATTTTCCCATAACATTAACAATCTACATACAATAAAATTAAGTATAAAACCATAAAACTAGAACTTCACATCATACTTTAAATAAATAGCATATACATAATATGGTCTAACAAAATAACCTTAAATTTCTGTTAATATACAACAATTCAAGCAAAACCTTCAATTTCTGTCAATATACAGTAAAAACAAAACAACTTTAAATTCCCAATCATATACGATTATTTAAATCTACCAAACTAGATGATAACAACCATAACATATCAAACAACCAAAACAATCGACCCCATCTTAAGGGATTGGGACAACCCTCTTCTTAGAGTTGCTTCAGGCGGAATTGGTACAAATCCCTGTTTAGGGCTTCCCCCGCCCCCCAAAAAAGTTATAGTTAATTTAAAAGAAATTGAGAAACAAAACTAACAAGCCCACTAGCTGTAGCATTTGTTGCCCAGTCTCTGTTTTAATCCAGTCCATATTGTATCTGTCCAGTCAGTGTGTTGTTGTTCCAGTCTATGTGTTGCACATCAATTCTATATGCTGTCTCTCACTACGTGACTGATAATTTGGGCTAGCCCTTTTGAAGTCGATGTGCATGTATATTTTGGAGAAATCACTAACTGAGGCAGTCCGTGTTAGTGAATCACCTTGCTTATTTGCTTTGTGAAAACATTCATGTGTCAGCGGATAAGAGGCTTTCCCTTGTCAGGTCAATTCTTTCTTTCTAAGTTTTGGGGGGTAGCCATGCTTTCTCATTCCCTGTAGATAGATAAACATAACCATATCCCCATCTTAAAACTATTGCAGGTCTCCATTTGAATGTCAACACATACTTGTAGTAAATAGTGACGGTTTCTTTGTGCTGGGCCCAAGAAGAAGCACTATTAGGGGGTGTGACCTTGTTGGAGTAGGTACGTCATTGTGGGCATGGGATTTAAGACCCTACTCTTAATAGCATGGACGTCAATCTTCTACTTTCCTTTGGAACACAAGGTGGAATTCTCATCTCCTCCAGCTCCATATCTGCCTGAATGCTGACAGGCTCCTGCCTTGATGATAATGGACTGCATTTCTGAACCTGTAAGCCAGTCCCAAATATATGATGTGCCTTATGAGAGTTGTCTTTATCGTAGTGTCCATTCACAGCCGTACGACCCTAACTAAAGCATATATGGGTCGACCTAGTTCCTCAGGTTTTTCAATGAACCGTTGTCTCTTAGCTGCTATTGTTCCTTCTTCACCAAAATTTAAAAAAAAAATAGAAGTAACAAGTCATTATTTCATTTGTCCCTGAGGGTTTTTCTCTTTATTTTTGTTTAATAAGCTTATTGCACCTTTAAGGTGCAATTGGTTCTTTCTGTAACTGCTTGTCCTATGGAATTGTGTGGTACCTCAGTAACATGCTATGTAGTATAATATGCAAAAATGGTTTCATTTATATGGAAAACAACTCTTTCTACATATAAAGAATCAGTGATTATGTTAAGAGATTTGGGGTAATCAGCAGAAACGACCAATACCAGCTGGAACACCAAGAGAAATCCTGTGGTGTGCATCTTCTAATGAAGTGAAGATCAGTGAAGTGGAAGAAGTAGAAGATGGGAGACCAATGAAGCATTGCAAGCCTAGCTATGCAAGCATGACATCACTGTCCATTGAGTCCCATTTATACTCTCTCTAAATATCACTTATCCTCCCACAGGGGTTGCTTTAGCAAAACACCTTGGAAGTCAGTATTGGCAAAACACTATATGAGTCTGCATCACAGGACATTCCCAGAAAGTTCCATGTCATTATGTGAAGAGTCTTTTCAAGCTATTTCTTCATATATAAATTGATTATTTGTTTTTAACATTATTGCAAAATGTAATGCTAATATTATTCCCTTGTCAGGATCTGGAATCCCCTAAAAGAGAAACCTCTGACAATGGCTATTAAGAGTTTCCTTAACACAATTAAACAAGGAGGAAGAATTCACTCCACATGTGAGTGGCTGGTAATCAGCACTCATCAAAAAAACAACAGCAAGTAAATATCCAACTTTTCTTTCCACTCCTGACTGTGAATTTGCTGTGATCAGCAGTCTCAAGTTCCGGCTTCCAAAACTTATAGACCCTAAAGAACACTGCAGTCAAACTGGGATCCAAAATATACTCTTCCTTTTTTAAGTTACTTCTGTCAGATATTTTGTCAAATCAAGTAAAGTATGTAAGATGTTATTTTTTCAGTTCAAATGTTATTTTATTTACCAATTTTTTTAAATTTAGTTTTGTTTACTTTCTTATTGTTCCACAGCATTTAATTTGTGCTTTCCCTATACTTTACTATTGCCTTCATGTGCTGAGGCCATTTCTCGTCTACTAGAAAACAAAAAAGATTTGGAAGATGTTGTTTTCTTTTCCTACTACTTTCAAAGCTACAGATAATATTTTGGAGGCGTTGGCTCAGTTTGAACTGATTTTTATAATGGATAAAAACATACACTCTATATGCAGCCACCATACTCAGTCACTATGGGTGATGCCAAGAAACGCTTGCTGACAGGAACCTGATATGGATGTCTCCTGAGAGGCTCTGCCAGAGCCTTACAGATACAGATGCAGATGCTTGCAGCCAACCATCAGACTGAGAATGAGACCCCAATAAAGGAGTTAAGTGATGGACTGATGGAGTTAAAAGGGTTTTCAACGCATAGGAAGAACAACAATATCAACCAAACAGACTACCCCACCCACCCCACCACCAGCACCACCATCCCTGAACTCCCAGAGACTAAACCACTAACCAAAAAATACATGAGGGCCCCATGGCTCCAGCTGCATATAGAGAGAAGGATGGCCTTATGTGGCACCAATGAGAGGGGAAACCCCTGGTCCTATGAAATATCGATGCCACAGCATAGGGGAATGCTAGCCACGTGAGACAGGAGTGGGTGGGGGAGCACCCGCATAGAAGTGGGGCTGGGGGTGGAATAGGGGCTTTGGAGTGGAAACTGGAAAAGAGGACAACATTTTAACTGTAAATACAAAAATAACCAATAAAATTAAAAAATATATACTCTAGTTTTTGTTTTCTATATCTGAACATAAATCATTTATAAAATCATTTGATCTGAAGTCTATCCATCCCCTAATATGTTTTCTCAGATTTTGGAAAGACCAGTTAATTAATAATGCCTGAAAAAAACCTATTGCACCCTTTACTGTATCCAAGGGTTGTCCGTGAGATACATTTTTTTTGCATGCCCATAATATGATCTTTCAACTCAGTCTCTGTAGTGTGATTTGAATTAGATATTTTGATGATTCCAGCCTTGTTCCTTATACTCAAATTTGATTTTGCCATTCACGACAATTTTTGCTTACTTATGAACCTCAGCGCTTTTCCTACTTCATTGATTTATGGCAAAAGGATTTTGGTGAATTTTACATTGAATATGGATATATTTATAGTATTATGACTTTTTAATTTTTTATAAGGGGATTGGACCAAACTCAGGCTGTTGCAAATGCTTGACACAAACTTACCACCAAGATACATTCTTATGTTAGTTTGGCCATGTTTGTGATAGAAATTATACCAGCCCATGAACAACCAATGTCCTTAAATATATTTCTATGCTATGCAATTTTTTTCAGGGTCATTTATATTCTTAGTTGATTTATTCATAATTATATTTTGAAGCTATTATGAATAGAATTGTTTTGCTGAGTACTTTCATATTGTTAAATATTTATATTTTAGAAAAGCTTCTCAACCCCTCTCTACTGACTTCTCATGCTGCTATTTTAGAGAATTTAACAGTCATAAAAATACTCCTGTGGGTATAATTATTATGCATATAATCATATTATCTACAAACTAGAATAATTTTATTTCTTGTTTTCTAGCCTGAATTCATTCTTTATTGCATTCTCTTGTCTGGTTATTCTGTTTGTATGCATGTTAGGCTCTATTTAATAAGTGCAATGGAAACAGATCCTTGTCATGCTTCTGTTCACAGATGTTATGGCTTGAATTTTTCCATTCTGAATCATACTGGATGAAGGATTGATACTCATTATTTTGAGTATGCTTCTATATCTAAATTCTTAGAACTTTTGTATTGAGGAAAAATCTGAATTTTGACAAAGACTTTCTATTATCAAATTGAAGAATCATATGATATTTTATCCTTGACATTGAAAATAGATTGTTTATAGATTTCAGATCTTAAATAATCCTGGTATTAATTTTATAAAACTAAATTTGTCTCAGGATATAATTTTAATCAGGTAAAGACTCCTTCTTCTGTATAAGGTGTTTCAGAGTCCTGAGCTATTCTCCAGTTTGGATACATGTGTGATTATATCCACTTTTCATGATATTTTTTAATGTGATGCTGAACTAAAATTTTATATTTTATTGAGACCGTTTCTGGAATTTTTTTTAAATGTTTTCTTTTTTTTTCTTTTTTTTTTTTTGTTATGTCATTGCCAAGATTTGGTATCAGGATATTATAGACTTTGCAGATTTAGATAAAATGGTACTTTGTTTTTAATTCATGGACTAGTTTGAGGAAATACCAAAAGAAAATGCATGTGATACAGGACATTTTTTTTTCTGTTCAGATGCTTTTTATTACTGTTTCAATTCCATTGCTTCATATTACCTATTAAATTTTCTTTTCCTCCTCATAGATTTTTGGTTTTCACTTGTTCATACTTTATATATTCCCTAAAATATTGGAATCCAATGTTTTGAAATAAATATGCTTTGAGTTTCAGTATTAAATATTGTAATGTCCTTTCCTTCCATTTAAATTTTATACCTTTTTTTTGTTTCTAGTTTTCTTTTGGTCAATTTAGATATTCATTTGCCAACTTCTTTGGGTTTACCGCTATTGATGAAATATGAAGGATAAACTTTACTTTCTCTATATTTGGTGTTTTTTATTATTTGTAGATTTCTTCTATTCATAAGAGCTAACATATTATATTTTTGTTTCATGTTGAGATTTTTGTACTGGCAAGTCTTCTTGTAAGGGATTTGAAGCACCATTGGTTGCTCGTGGATTTTGACACAGACCATTCCATATTGAAGAAAGACAGTTTCCCTGTCTCATCAGCCTTGCACACTGCCACTGGAATTCCAGACAATACGATGCGGACAACTACGTGTTGTCCTCCAAACTCCTTCTATTATGAAATTAATTTTCACAGGCACTGCACTAGGAATAGCTTTGTCGCTTTAAAGTGATTCTGATTGTATAAACCACATTAAAGTCCTTGAAGCTGTATTCCTCTATTTAAAAGATTGAGTAAATCTAAATCCCTTATGGAAGCAGAGGGAGGATATAGAGCTAGAATAAGGGTTACTCTCTAGTGGTCTGAAACTTTATACTTATCAGAATAACATAATCTGTCTGGGTCAACCTTAAAGTGATGTAAGAGACCCATCTGACAGTGACAATGACTGCTGTTTTTAGTTGCTGTCACTTTGTTTTCATCCCGTATTCACTACAAGATTGTTTTCCCCAAGCAAGACCCTACTCTTTAGCTTTGCTACAAAATGATAAGCGTCAACAATTTACCACACCTAAGTTATTTTTGAAGTTGTGCTGAATTCTTCTAAGTAGAATATAAGGATAGGAGTTAAAATGAACCTTCAAGTCACACTAAAAGTAACATATTATAGTGCAAATGTCATAAAGCCTGTAACAGAAACATGCAAAACACCACAAGTAAAGTTCATAAGTGAAGAGTAATAGGAACATCTTGGTTTCTCTTGAGGTGGTTTATCTTGAACTGGATCTCTGTATATGGAAAGGGTTTCAGTAATGTATTTCTGTAGGCATACATAAATATATAAATATAACATTGGATTTGCAGTGGTTCTATTTGCAGTTGCTGTTCTGACACCAAGAATCTATTCCCTGACTAAACAAGTAAGCTGACCAAGAAAAGAAATAGATAATCTACAGATTAGCATTGAAGTATATAGGGAAAGGCATCTGCTTGACTTTTAGATTAACTTAGATTAACACTTTAATCATATTTCCAAAGTATATTTTCTAAATATAAGTAGACTTACCAAGAGTGATTATGTTACTTTTCTAATTGCTATATTAAATTTCTGACAGAACTTAGGAAGAATTTTTATTCTGACTAATGGTTTGAATGATATAGCTTATTATGTACCATGACAATGAGGATGGCTCACATTAATGGCAGTGGGGTTTGAAATGGCTGGTTACCCTGTTGTCAGTTAAGAAGTAAAAAGATATGGACAAAGAGAGATATCCTCAGCCCACAGTCAGTGACCCACTTCCCGCGGTTGTGTTCTAATTCTCATTGCATTAGAAACTCTCACAACAATATCACCAGCTCAGAGTTGGGTGTTTAAATATATGAACCTGTGGCAGACACTTCACGTCCAAAGCATAATGTGGTGTCCCATAAATTCACAATCATATCATGATACATTCACTTCAACTTCAATATCGTATAACCTTACAATTTCAAATTTGTCAAACATTAAAATCCAAAGCATCTTCTGAGAATAAAGTTGACCTCTTTTAGCCACTGTATAAACATTAAGGAAGTGGACTATTCCCAACGTACAATGTAACAGAATGATTATCCCCATTCAAAAGGGAGTGATGATAGAAAAGAAAAGATTAAGTCAAAGAAAGTCCAAATTCTAGCAAGGCAAACACCATCGTTTGTACTTTCATGTCTAGATTCTGAGTTATGTGGTGGTGTCAGCTCCATTTGGCTTAGATATGTCTGCTGAAAGAGCTCTTTTTTCTGTAGTCTCTGTGGTCTACAGATTCAATAGTTCATCTGCAGCTTTCATCAGTGCCTTCCTAACTTTTCTGGCATCTTGCAAATTTCTATGGCAACTTAGACTGGACCTGCACAGGGTCAGACATGGCTTATCCAATAACCCATGAAAGAAATATGGCCTAAGCTCATTAGCATTCTGAGTCCTTGGAAGAGACTGAATTATACTTAGTTATCAAATATTTCAGTGCCCCTTATTCCAAACAAGCCAAATTCTATTGTGAGCTAGAGCTTACCCTGGCTTTCAACAGAGCCTCAGCAGCCACCAACAATAGGACTGCAGAACATGGTAAAATACCTCCTTAACTTGCTTTTGAGAGAAAGGGACTTGCTGCAGGTAACATCTGTCCAGGAATTTTTGTTTAAAATAAATTTGTATTTTTAACATTTACTGTCTTCTATAGCTGGGCTGTTTGTATCAACTTTTTCCAGGGTCATATGAACACTTTGAATGTGGGCCTGAATTGTATACTTTTTTAATAATAACATCAGCTTTGCTTTCTTCAAAATTTCCCCAGGTTTAATCAGGTTCACAATTTATTTCTTAACAAGCTTTGCGCTTTTCATCTCTATTTTCTGTTTTCCACTCTTAGCATATAAATCTAGGTATTAGCAGTAAATGTTAACCACACCACAGTTCAAGCACTACTCAGTCTTGAAATTTTCCCTACCAAACAAATCAATTGCTTTTTATTCCAAGATCAGTCCAATTTTTAGGGCACAGGTAAAATGTGCCTGATACCATGTCATGATGTACTCCAAATCATTTTGCCTACTTATAAAACTCTGTGGCTACTCCTAATTGTACACATTTGTAATATCCTGATTCTTAACCACTTCTACCAGAAAGACTCCTTAAACACTATTGACAGAATTCTTGACTTCTGTATGTTCAGCTACTGACTCATCTTCATCCTTCCTATAACTCAGTTGCAAAAGGTCTATGTCAGGCATATCACAGTGATGACCCTACTCTGGGTGGCAGTGAAGAACTGACTGTGGCTTCCAGTATTCCTCATTTGTTATGTCCCCCAGTGCTGTTATGAAGTATTTGATAAGAATCAACTTAAGAGAGGATTAATATATTTTGGTGTATGGTTTGAGAAGACAGAGTTTACCATGACAAAGAAGGCATAAAATGGCAAGAGAAGTCACTAAGCAAGCATCTATTGAATGCTGAAAGCAGGATCATGCAACAGCTTGCTCACATTTCTATGTACCAGGGAAGAGTGAGCCCAGCCAAAAAGTGGTTTTAACCTTCCCAAATGCTGTGACATTTTAAAAGAGATTCCTATGTTACGACGCCAACGATGAAATTAGTTTGTTGCTACTTTCTCACTATAATTAGACTACAATTATGAATTATAATGGCAATATTTATGGAGATAGGTTTGTCAAATAATCATGACCCACAGGTTGAGAAGCAGTGCTGTAACCTATAACACATTAGTGATCTACTACAACATATAAAGCCTCGCCTGAAGTAGAAATTTCTGGTGTCTTTGGAGACTTAGTTGTGTTATGAGATGTTTTTCTGAAAGCTATCTTATGAGAGGAGAGGATGTTTTGGCTGAGGCAGACACGTGGGAGAACAGGCACCTGGTGTTTTACTGGAGGAAGCCTAGAAAAAGGAGCTTGTGATGTTTTGCTTGAGCAGATGCTTGAGAGAAGCTGTGATGTTTGGAAGGGATATAAATATATCCCAATGAACACTAGATGATGCTAGACGGTATTGGGATGCCTTTCCATTCTTCGTTGCTCATTGTTGTGATTCGCTAATGCTGGTCTCTACTAACAATGCTGAGTGGGTTAGAAACACCTTACCATTCTCTATTAGTCATCACCTGTCATGACTTCATAGAGATAAATGCACCAAAAAGCAGGTGGTGTTCTGGCAGCTTCTTGCTGCTTCTGCAGACTCTGGCCTTGCAGTTCCTTTCAGATGGACCTGCTGCTGATTCGTGAATGGGGTTTGCTAGTGGATAGAGCTGTCATTGCTGACGTGTGTGAGCTAAACTGCTAGTACTCTGACAATGCAGATTGGATTTGCACCAAAGAGATATTTCTTTCTCTTTTTTCATCTTTATTAAATTGGGTATTTCTTATTTATATTTCGATTGTTATTCCCTTTCCCGGTTTCTGGGCTAACATCCCCCTAACCTCTCACCGTCCCCTTCTCTATGGGTGTTCCCCTCCCCATCCTCACCCCATTACCGCCCTCTCCCCCAACAATCACAGTCACTGGGGGTTCAGTCTTGGCAGGACCAAGGGCTTCCCCTTCCACTGGTGCTCTTACTAGGATATTCATTCCTACCTATGAGGTCAGAGGCCAGGGTCAGTCCATGTATAGTCTTTAGGTAGTGGCTTAGTCCCTGGAAGCTCTGGTTGGTTGGCATTGTTGTTCGTATGGGGTCTCAAGTCCCTTCAAGCTCTTTCAGTCCTTTCTAAGATTCCTTCAATGGGGGTCCTGTTCTAAATATGTCCACATCCTCCCTTTTTCTATTAATCTTTTCTTTCCCTACTTCTGATGGGTGGTGGGCTAGAAGGAATTTTAAAGCACTTAAGAACCCTTTTTAAAAATATATTTTAAAACATCTAACCCTATAAACTCCAGCTGTGGAATAAGTACTGAAACATAACCCTATCGGAGACATTTCACATGTGAATCATAATACTGATTTACCTAAAACTAATATATGTTCCATAACTCTATTATAATTTTTATCTATAATTGACATTTTAGAATAGGTGCAGTATTAATATAACACTAATGATACTGTAAATACATTCCTACTTATCTTTATAATTACTAGAGGCTTATACTGTACTTTTAAGTTAATGCCACATTATAGATGATATATAAAATTATATTTTCATTCATTACAAAATTAAATAGCTATTGCATTTTCATTTTAAAACCCTTGTATTTTGAAAAATTAAACAATCTTAACACAGAAAAATAGAAAGCTTTAAAGAGCTCACATGATGTAAACAGAGATGCATATATATTAAACTTTTAGAATTAGAAATGAGAGCTTGAAATATATTTCAATCTCAACCTATCTCTAGATTATTATAACTTCAAGGCCAACCTTCTACATATACTTTTTGTAAATTCCTACCTCATAATTTTTTAATTCAATTCATAAATATTTCAGAATTTCACTGATATATAACAATACAAAGAAGAGCATATGTAAAATGGATTATACAACATGGATTACAAACTTCAGAATTTCAAAAAAAATCTGAGGCTGGAGAGACAGCTCAGTGGTGAAGAAAACTAGACATACAGTTCTAAGGAACTAGATGCCCATTCTGTTCTCACCAGGAATCTATTTGGTACATAAACAACCATTAAGGAAAACATAAAAATTAAAAAGGAACAAACAAATCTTAAAAAATGTAAATTCTAGAATGGGAGGGATGGCTCAGATGTTGATAACAGAACTTACAAAAGGAGGCACATTGGCCTGTATATCAAGCTTCAAAATATCATCGAATGCCCTCTTCTGGTCTCAGTGTGGAGTATTCATGTAGTCACACACACACACACACACACACACACACACACACACACACAAACAAACAATTTTAAAAGGAACAGTGCACATGCACTGAGTTTGTCATATGGATGTTATGGGTTATTTGTTCAAAATTTGTCGTGTATTACCTTTTATTACAGATATATTTTAGTTGTTAATTATCTTTATTTTATGTGTAAGAGGGTGCAGCCTCTATGTTCATCTATGCACCATGACTGTGCAATGCCCACAGAGGCTAGAAGAGGATTACAGATAGCACTGGAGTTATAAATAGTCATGAGCTTTTAAAATAGGTGCTAAAAATCTAACCCATTTATTCTGGAAGAGAAACCAGCAGGCATAATTGCTGGTATTACAGTAATACCAGCAATTTTTATTATTTGTTTCTGTGTAGTGCCTGTGTATATGTATCTGTGCATGTATGGTTGTTCGCACAGAGACCACAAGAGAATATTAGGCCTCCCCGAGCTGGAGTTTAAGGTCAATGTAAGATGTCCAATATATATATGCTGGGATTTGAACTTTGGTCCTGAATAAAAGCAATCACTTTTTATAATTCAGCAATGTCACCAGCCTTAGTATCTTTTTAAAAATTTGATAATGTGTTTTATGTCTATTATTCTTCATTCATATTATGACAAGAATAGTCACTGAACAAGCAATCGCTGAGAGCAAGAGAATAGCCTTCCCCAGAGAAGAGCATTCAATTTGCTTATATAGTATCAAATGGTCAGTCCCTAAAACAGAAATCAAAGTAACAACAGAAAGGGCAAACAGGTTGTATGAACATATTTAGGAATATAAAATAATATGCATATGTTTTACATAAAAGTATTTATTATATGTATGTGTGACTATGTAACAAATATTAATGGGAAAATACCATAAGTTTGAAAGAGAAAAGTGATGGCTATATGGAAGGGTTTGAATGGAGAAAATAGAAGGAAAAATTGTAATTATGATATAATCTCAAAATAAAAAATACTTTTATTATTTTTGAGAGCTTCATACATTGTATTTTGATAATAATTTACCTGTCTTAACTACTCCTATATTTACCACTTCTTTTAAACCTATTAACTTTGTATACTAATTTGTTCTGCTTATACATTCTCTTCTAATATAGACTTGAAGGTTAGAATCGTAAACGTGCATTTCCACATTCATATATACACAAAACACAAATACACACACGCACATACACACACACAAACACATACACATACACACATATATACACACACATACACACACATACATACACACACAAATACACACATACACAGACATGCACACACACATACATACACATACACATACATACACATACACACACATAAACATATGCACACACACAAACACACACATACACACACACATGCACACACATAAACACATATGCCATATACACAGTTATGAAGCTTATCATCTAGTATATGAACTACCATACATTTAAAATATTTACATTTTTTGATTTACCTGATTGCAAAGTTTACCAGGTAGTTATTGAAGTTAACTATTGAAAAAAGTTTTAGTGACTTAATAATTTGAAAAGTTTAAGTTCTTCCAAGTTTAATGAATTTAAAGTGGTGTTACATCCTTCAAAATCCTATTTTATCCATGCTGCAAAATCTCCAAAAGTACAAGGGATTTTTAAAGATTTCTTACCTAGGGAGAGATGTTCCAAGCTTCTGTGCAACATCTAAACAAACACTGAAATTCCGAAATGAGCTCAGGGCATCATATGCCTCACTTACGATGCTTTCCCTGTAGCAGTCAGAAGAAAAATTTCCCTTCAAATCTTTGATTAGACCTAGCACTTGCATGTTGCAAAACTCTTTTCTTAAATAAATTCAAATTTGCCTTGTTTGAAAATGTTGGCAGAGGATAAATTAGCTCCTTATAATTAAAAAAATGGTTTCTATAAAATTAGAGTTTATTAGGTTTCTTTCCTTTTAAAATATACACAGTTCAGTATTTATTAAATTTTACTGTGAATACAGTACAGCATTGTGTTAAGGAGTCACAGACATATATTTGCTATGGATTAAATGGAAAATCATCATTATGTTGAAGAAATGAGTATAATAAAAATTATGACTCTCATCATAGAAATAAAAATAGTCATGTTGTCTTTAATAACAACAGTGATTGATTCCACTGAAAAGGATGGGGATTTTTTTAAACTAGAATTTAGGATGGTTTGAGAAGATGCAAAACATTTTCTTCTAACATAAATTATATAGTTTAATTTGTATTGATTTTATGGTACAAGGAGAATTTATATAATAGAAGCACATGAACTTTTTATTTTACCACTCTTACTTGCTTCCAGATGCAAAATGCCTTACAGAGATGTATATCATTAGTATTTTGTTACTTATTTATAGAATGTTCCAATAACTCATGTCTAAAGATTAAATGCACCACTGTGGGTTTTATTATTTGAATGCAATGAAGAAAATGATTGATGGAGCATTATGGGCCGAGAACATAGCAGAGTAAATAATGAGAAGTATTTTTGAATATTTAAAGCATGAAATTCAGAAACATATCAGCTGTAACCTCTATACCATGTTATCTCTATTCTTTGTTATTATCAAAGTAAAACAAAGTTCTCCCCCTATCTGTTTTTCTGATTATAACTTGTATAAATGAACTATGGATACAAAAATTTACTTGTTAAACTTTTTACTGAATATTCTTCTGAGTGTCATTGAAAAGAAAGAGGAGAACATCCATCTATTGAACTTACATTTTAGTAGAATACAGACATAAACTATAAATATGGTAAACAGTTAAATTATATTGTATATTAGATGTGAAATGCGCTATAGAAAATATAATAACCTGTATAGATTTTGAAGTATTTGGGAAAATTGAAAGAAGTTTTCAATTGCTTTGAGATAATCAGCCTAGGCTTTCTTGAGATGCTGACACTTCTATGAGACAAAATGACTGTTAATTGTCACTGATATCAGCGTGAGAGAATGTAGAATATTGTGCAAAAGGTATAGGATAAATCAATATAACTTGTTGAAACCGCTCATCTAGAACAATTTGTCAAGCTTAACCAAACAACATTGCAAGCCAGGTACTGTGACTTTCCTGTAGCTTCAATACTCTGGGACCTATGAAAATAGCCTTAATTTGAGTTTAAGGCCATCCTCCGTGGCACAAAAAATTCCTAAATATCTATGAGTAGAAAATGAAAATTCGTATTAAAAAAGACACAGACAGAATACGGCAAATACATAGGCAAATGCCAGCAGCAAACCACTGAACTGAGAACGAGACCCCCGTTGAAGGAATCAGAGAAAGGACTGAAAGAGCTGAAGGGGCTCGAGACCCCATATGAACAACAATGCCAAGCAACCAGAGCTTCCACGGACTAAGCCACTACCCAAAGACTATACATGGACTGACCGTGGACTCCAACCTCACAGGTAGCAATGAATATCCTAGTAAGAGCACCAGTGGAAGGGGAAGCCCTTGGTCCTTCCAAGGCTGGACTCCCAGTGAACGGGATTCTTGAGGGGAGGAGAGTAATGGGGGGAGGATGTGGAGGGGAACACCCATATAGAAGAGGAGTGGGAGAGGTTAGGGGGATGTTGGCCTGGAAACCAGGAAAGGGAATAACATTTGAAATGTAAATAAGAAATACCCAATTTAATAAAGATGGGGGGGATATATAAATAACCATCCATGTAACAAAAATACCTGCAAAATTTAAAGGGCAGTAATAAAGCCAACTAAAACATAAAAAAAGCGTAAATAAAAATAAATGCTATAATGCAATACATCCTCACTGAGAAAATTGGAGAAGTGCATTAGTAACACTGATTTTCTCCCCTAGATTTAGTACCCATTGTTAAATTTAACTCATGATGTAGATTTATACAAATTCATGTCTTTCTATGTATCCTTTTGGATTAAAGCTGTTTTCATCTTTCACCTCTCCCTCATCTTCCCTTTCCATTCCTGCTTAGACCTTTACATGATGATATTCTCCGAGTGCTTGTATGTCATTTATTCCATTATTTTCAGATCTCTTCATCACTTTCTACATATACCTTAAGACCTTGTCTCCTTTAATCTCCCACAGGTCTTATCTTACTTTTGCTTCTACATTCTCACCAAATTAATCAAGCAAATTGAAAATATTAAAGCTGGAGTATGTGTATTTAAGAGAATGTCAAGTGTTTGAGTTTCTGAATTTGTATTATTTCCCAATTAAAATTATTTGCGGGAAATTTAGATTTTCTTTAGTCATCAATATACATCTTTTACAGATATGTGTCACATTTTCTTGGTTGATTTGGTAGATGACACACACGTAGTTTGTTCTAATTCATCAATACTGTAACTAAAAGATCAATGAACATAAACTAGCTAGTAAAAATTATGTGTTTTGACGGTATGCTAACGAGTAGTGTATCTGGTTCATATTCTAGTTATAATTCTATCCCCTTTTAAAAACAAACTCCATGCTGATTTACATAGTGAATACTGAATTTAAACTTACACAATAGAGAAGCTGAATTCCCTTATTGAAACAACAGTGCTAGAATTTTGTTGTCATCTTTTGTTTTGGTGATAGGCATTTGATCTCAAATGAGCTGCATTATCAAAGTAGTTTAAATGTTTATCTCTTTCATGGCTAGAGATGCTAAATAACTTTCAAACCTATGGGCTTTCTTTTTTTTTTTTTTACCATTTTTGCAGATTTTATGTTCAATTGGCTGATCATTTAAATTTTTTATTTGTGAATTTCTTTTAATTTCTTTAGCTTGTTCTCTATCCTAGATATAATTTCTCTGAGTGTATGTATACGATGTCTATATGATTTTTTTGTCCTGTCCTTTGGAGTTACTTTTAACTCAACAGAATTTCTTTTGGTGCTTTATAACGTTACAAAATTCCATCGTTCCTGGGCAGTCATAATCCTAATCTGTGCACATATGTGAAAATGTATTTTCTCATTCTGTAGTTTGAGATTTTCGGGTCTTACCTTGAGATGTTTGTTGTACTCCATTTTCAAGTTTTTTCTGAGAATATGCATTTACAGAGGTGTTTAGGAATACTAGTCTTTCCATTTTTTTCTTTCTTTGTATACATTGTAATGATACATAGACTAATTAATATTTCTTCAATGCTAATTTCTTAACACATCACTTTGAAGAAATTGGTTATCAGAAGTAAGAGTTTTCTGCTGCAATTTTAGGACTTATTATGTGAAGAATTATTTAACATTAAACAATAACAATTTATTTCTCCCTTTTGTATTTTTGTCTTTTATTTACATCTCTTTTTATTTCTCTTTATAAGATAATATTGAAAAAGAATGAGAAAAATAAACGCATGGTATTGCTCCAGAAATTGCTTAATTTTTTCCACTTAATATAATGTTGGCTGTAGGTTTGTAATATCATGTATATTATATATTATTATTCTTTTACTCTTATTTTTTCATAACTTTATCATGTTTAACATTTTACATTAACATTTTAACATTTTGTGAAAAGCATTTTCTGCATACACTGAGATGACCACATGACTTTTGTTATTTAGTGTTTTACAAAAATTATAACATTTATTCATTTACATATATTAAACCATTCCTGCATTTCTAATACACAACCCTTTAGCATTAGAGTGAATTTTCTTAATGTGTAGTTGAATTTCTTAAGTATTTGTTGGGAATTTTTTCAACTACTTATGGAAGAAATTGGGTATAATTTTAGTCTTTGTAGTGTGTTTATCTGGTTTGGTATCAGGGTAATACTTATCAAAATGTTTAATTATAGCCCCTGCTTACCTATTTTATGAAATACTTTTGGAATTATTGTTGTTGATTGGTCTTTGAAGGTCTGAAAAAATGCACTAGTGAATTCCTTTTGATCCAAACAATTTTTTCCATTGGAAAAAAATTAATTACAGTTTTAATCTCTTGCTTGATGAAGATATTTAAAGATGATTGTCTCACCTTGATCTGATTTTTATAATGATACTTGTGTCCAAACACCCATCTATTAATTCAATTTTTTATGAACTGATATATGTTTTAAACTATAACCTAATAATTTCTGAATTTCATAATGGGTCTTGTTTCAAATCTAATTCAAGTTAGGTAGTTCCTCTCCTTTTCTTAGTTTGGCTAGAATTTTTTTCATTTGACGTTTTCAAAGAACCAGACCTTTTGCTTTGCTTCTATTTTTCTTTTTTTCTATTCTTTTTTCTTTTCTTTTATTGGATATTTTCTTTATTTACATTTCCTCTTTTCCTCTCCAGAAACATCCTATCCCATCCCTCCTGCTCCTGCTTCTACCATCTACCCACCCACAAACGCCCTACCTGTTCCATGCCCTGGCATCTAATGGTGAGGTTTAATGGTGAGGTTTCTTTCTTGGGGGTCACAAATAACTGCTTCCTATCTACCAGTATCAGATCATTTGATTGAGAGGGTGGTATTATGAACATTTGGTTGTTATTGAAACATGTTTATTGATTTTTGTAGTATTTGTGTTTTTTCTTCGTTCTTACTCTCTTAGTTAATATTCCAACTTAGGTTCTTTCTTTCATAGAAAGATTTTATTTTTCTTCAGTAAGGAGCACTTCAATTATCTTCTGTAGAAGTGCTTCAGTGGTCAAAAATTCTTTTACCTTATTTTATTTTTTTTTTTTTGGTTCTTTTTTCCGGAGCTGGGGACCGAACCCAGGGCCTTGCGCTTCCTAGGTAAGCGCTCTACCACTGAGCTAAATCCCCAACCCCATTTTACCTTATTTTTATCATAAAGGTTATTTGTTTCTCTTTTTATCATGACCAAACAGCTTTGTTGTGTTAATAGTCTGGTTGGTAGCTGCCTTTCCAGTGCATCTTCCCTCAACCTCCTGGATGAAGATTCGCTTAACAAATCTTGTTTTACTCTGATGGATTTTCCTCAAGAGGCCTTGATGGGGTTTGAAAGCAAGAGGAGTTCTTAATGCTAGGACCAAAACGTGAGCTTTTCATCAGCAAGGTGTTGCTACTTGGCAGTGTGGTGTTTTTCTGAGATGATGTAGTTATCTCCCCAAATTACTAGATTTGTATTTTATAACTTATCCTATCACTGGTTTTCTTTTTTAGGGCTGTCTTGAAGAAGAAATACAACTTAGAAGAACTAAAGTGACCTTGATAGACAGGATAGAAAAATTCCTTAAATAAAAAAAATGACTTTAAATAAGTTTTTGTCCTAATTTTACATATATTAAACAAAACCTACTTAAAAAGAAGTTTGCTGAAGTTAGACCCAATCCTTCCTCTAAGCTCCATGTTCCCAGAAATAAGACTATGACTCAAAATGTTATTACAAACAACTTGACCATATAGATAGGCTCTCAATTTACTAGAATCATAACTTAAACTATTCATTTTAATCTACTTTCTGCCATATGCTGGTTGCCTCTGCTCAGGTACTGTGAGTCCAATTCCTCTCATCTTCCTGGGTGGTTCTTCCCCTAGCTTTACCTCAGAATCCATTATGCCTTCCTGATATCCATCCTGTACCTCCTTTTTCAGTCATAGTCCACATGGTTTTTAATTGATAGGAGATACATCCATACAACACACAAGACATTCTCTCAACAGAAGTTTAAAAGAAACAATAAGGCGAATAGAAACACCCATAGGAGCAAATGTTTGAAATGGGAGTGAAAGGTACAATAAAGCCAAGTTTGACTGCTCTGAGTCTACAGGTCTTAGTGCTTTTTGAGAAAGAAGTAGGAGTTTCCTGTAGCCTTGAATTTCCATGAATTTCTGGAACATTGCAAATTAAGTTTTTTGTTTGCTTGGTTAATTTGGATTTTTTATATTAGCATTTTTTAAAAGATTTATGTCCTAAATGTTGACCACCCCTCCTCCCCAGGTCTCCCTGTCACTTTCTCTTCAGGTAGGTTGGGGCCTGCCCTAGATGCTTCAAGTCTCTGCCACATTAGACACATCCTCTCCACTGAGGCCGGATATTGCCATTTTGCTGGGAAATGATGGAACATAGTCAGACTATGGTTTTAGGGAGAGGCTCTGCTCTAGTCATTGCTGGGCCCACATGAAGCCTAGTCTTCATGTCTCTGCCAGGAAGGGGCCTCATTCTGGTCCCTGTGTGTTCTTTGGTTGGTGGCTCAGTCTCAGGAGATCCAGGTTAGTTGATTCGGTTGGTCCTTTTGTGGGGTTCCCATTTACTTCAGGGCCTTCAATCTGCCTGTGTATTTTTCTTTTTATTTCATTGTTATTTCCTCCTTAGAAATTTTTGTTTATTTATTTTAAGATATGTAAATTAACACTAAATTACATAATATTTAATTAAATCACACATTGATATCATACCTGTAGAGAATGGCTTTTTTAAGTTGTTCCCTCTGATCCTACAGAACAGGGAGTACAGTAGATTACATGTATATGTATAAACTACTGTGCTCTGCTCCAGTTTTTTAAATTTTGAGACAGAGTTTCTTTCTGTTGTTTTGTCCTGAGACTTGCTCTATAGATCAGGGTTCTCTAGAGTTACATAAGTCTCTTTATATTAAGGGAAATGTTTGGAATGACTTACAGTCTGCAGTCCAACTAAACCAACAATGATCATCTCTAAATGGGAAATCCAAGAATCAAATCCATGAGGCTAGGTGTTTAGCTGGTCTTCTATATAAACTGTAATCCTGAAGAAGTAAGTTCCAAAAGATGTGCTGGCAAATAAGTGCAAACAGATAAAGCAGAATGAACACTGTCATTTTCCGTTGTCCTTATGTAGGCCTCCAGCAGAAGGTATGTCTCGGGTTAAAAGTGTGTAGCACTATGACTGGATTTGGAACTTGCTCTGTCCTAGGCTGACCTTGAACTCAGATATCTGCTTGCCTCTGTTTCCTGGGATTAAAGGTATGAACCACCTTGCCTGGGCCTAAGCTTTTCACAGAACTGGATCACAGATATGCCATCCATTTCTCATCTTATTTCATTCTAGATGTAGCCTTGTTGACAACTAGGAATAGCCATCACAATCAGACTGGCCTTGAACTCAAAAATCACTTGCCTTTCTCTCTCAAGTGCTGGGATTAAAAGACTGTGTCCCCACCCCCAGATTTTCTTTACTTACCACCAAATATTAATATTTTACATCAATTTGAATTCCAATATATTTATGGGAATTTTATCAAATTAGGGGTAGAGGAATTCAGAGAATCTTTTGCCTACAGTGGCCTACAGTTAAGTGCCTATTTGTTCACAATCTTGTGAAAAGACCAAGGGTTCAGCCATAGATGAATATTCTAACCCATATCCCAACTCTTCCAGGGTTAGGAAACATCTTGGAAGAAAAGACAGGAAAAACATGAGAAGGAAAATTCAGAAGAGACCTATGAAATATTGTCTTTTGAACATGGCATGTCTACTGACCTCATGAACTCACATCAGCTATGTTTACCTACACACAACCAAAGAAGAATAAAGTCATAGGTGGGAACATGGTGTTAAGGCACAATACCATACTGAGGGTCTACTCTCAGTTCAAAACTCATGAGGAATGGAATATCATTCTTTCAGGATGTTGCTACTAGTAAGTTTCCCCTAATAGCCTCCATTGTTGCTTAGTAAACATAATTAATATTTATCTTTCTTCTCTGTGGCAGAGACTACTTTATTTTCTTGGCTTTTTTATTTATTATGATGCATAAATTTCATTCCTGGTCATTTTTTCAATAAAAACATATTTTTATTTATTCAGTTTATATCCCGCTCACTGCCCTTCCTCCCAGCCATCCCCTCCCACAACCCCAACCCCTCCCCTTCTTGTCTCAGAAGTTGAGCCCACCCCTCTGAGTATCCCCCAATCCTGGCTCATCAAGTCTCTGTGGGGGTAAGCACATCCTCTTACCATTGAGGCCAGACAAGGCAGCCCAGCTAGAAGTACATATCCCATAGACAGGTAACAGTTTTGGGATAATCCAAACTCTAGTTCTTTGGGACTCACATGAAGATCAAGGTGTACATATGCTATATATGTGCAGTGGTGGGAGTGGTGTCT
The DNA here is from genome assembly GCF_011064425.1 of Rattus rattus. NCBI lineage: Eukaryota > Metazoa > Chordata > Mammalia > Rodentia > Muridae > Rattus > Rattus rattus. The sequence continues at coordinate 47,275,158 of NC_046171.1, forward strand.
AGGTCAAGTGATAATATCCTCTTTGGCTGATGGTTTAGTCTCTGGTAGCCCCAAGGGTCCAGATTAGTTGATTCTGTTGGTCTTCTTGTAGAGTTCCTATCTCCTTTGGTACTGGCAATCCTCCCCAACTCTCCCATAAGCGTCTCAAAGCTCCATTAACTGGCTGTGGGTGTTATCTGAGCCAGCTACTGAGTGGAGGCTCTCAGAGGCTAGAGTATTGTCTGCAAACATAAGAGTGTATCATTAATAGTATCAGGAACTGGTGATTGTCCATAAATAGGTCTCAATTTGGGGCAGTTATTGGTTGGCCATTCCCTCAGTCTCTACTCCCCTCCTCATCCCTGCATTTCTTAAATAAGGATAAATTTTGGGTAGAGAGTTTTGTGGGTGGTTTGGTGTCTCCATTGCTCCACAGGGCGCCTGTCTGACTATAGGAGGTGGCCTCTTCAGGTTTCATATTTCCAATGCTGTGAGTCACAGCTATGGTCACACCCATTGATTTTTGGGAGCATCTATCCTCTATCCCAGGTCTCTATTATGTCCTGGAGGTCCCCCCCACCTCCCCACTCCATCCTTTGTCAGACAGTTGCAGATCTCAATTCATACTTATGGCCATCTGGCCATCTCTCCTGCTCCTCCCCACGTCTGATCTGGAACCCCCAATTCCCCTCTACATCCCCTTTCCCTCCCTCTATCTGCCTCCTATAACTGTATTACTCTTTTTCTAGGTGAGATTCAAGCTTCCTATCTTGGGCCTTTTTTCTTATTCAGCTTCTTTGGGTCTGTGGAGTGTAGTATCAATATCCTGTATTTTGTGGTTAATCTCCATTTATAAGGGAGCACATACCATGCATGTCCTTTTGGGACTGGGTTACCTCACTAAGGATGACATTCTCAAGTTCCATCCATTTGCCTGAAAAAATTCATGATATCTTTGTTTTTAATAGCTGAATAGTATTCCACACTGTAGATGTGTCAGATTTTCTTTATCCATTCTTCAACTGAAGGTCATCTAGGTTGTTTCCAGTTTCTGTCTAGGCTGTGATAAACATAGTTGAAAAAGTGTCTTTCTGGGATGTTGAAACATCTTTTGGGTATATGCCCAGAAGTGGTATAGCTGGTTTTTTTTTTTTTTCTTTTTCTACATTTCAGACTTTATTCCCCTTAGGTGACCTCAGAAAGAAGGATGGGAGGGCCCTCCAGAGTGCACATGGTCATTTTGTAAAATGTATATATTACAATATTTGCGGTTATAAAGCTCATAGTTGCGGGATCTCATCTGGAAAGAGAGTTTGTGCTCATTAGGTCTTTCTAGAAATTTCTGTAGGCATGAAAAGTTAATACACTGAAATCTAGCAAGAGAGTCACTTTTATAAAAAACACACTTTTCCATTGACTCAACAGTTCATGTACCTATCTACCCATGAATGGTTTCAGTCATTCAACAAACAGACACTGATCAACCAACAATTGTTAAAAGCTAACACTTATGGGCTTTCCCTTGTTCAAGTTAGTGTCTCTATCACTATTGTCTGTGTTCAGCTCATGTCTCAAATCAAATGCCTAGTTAAATTTAAATTTCAAATTTCAAATAAGTGACAAATGGTTAAAAAAAAAAGAGACCTGTCGTAAGGAGGAAAGGGAGAGGAATTGTATACATTAAGTATACTTATTAAGTTTTCACAAACAGAAGAAATATATTTTTTAAAGTTACCACACAATCTCACTTCTTAATTTTCTTAATAGCTCTTAAAAATGTTAACATGCATTGAATGGTGATGTTCAAATTAGAGTACTGACTCATATTAGCATGGAGTTCAACCCACACCACTTGTTGATAAATGAATTGAACTATTATTTATATTTTTTCCGCTTGCCACCCAATGTGTACATGGGGCTTGTCGTATAGTACTACCATCAAATCCTGACCTAAAGTGAAATAAAATGCATGCCTGCAGACTACTAAGCTATTTCCCACCTGAACAAAGTTCACTTAATTACACAAACTGTGGAAGAGTTTCAAACAAAACAAAGCTTTTTATCATTTTTATTAATTAAAATTGTCTATATTATACTTTTCTCATACTCATTTTTCTCGTATGACCTTTTCTCTTCTGTCTCCTTTCTTTTCATTTTCAATGTATTCTTCCACTCAATTTTATTTGTCTAAGTAAATATTACAAAACTATACAGACACCTAGACCTTATTTTCATAGTCTCACATTCTAAGGCAGAATAACAGGCAGAAACTTGTTCAAATTCAATTCTCCAACAGAATCATTTATTCTTATCTGTTCATTCTGACAGGGAGGAAAGACAAATTTAATTAATATTGCTCTGTCCATCAAACTGAGCTTCTCTTGTTTTGCAGTGAACCAACCCATATTGTCTCTTTCCATTGATTAGTTCTTAATGTTCTAAGAAAGTCCATTCTGGACTTTTTTTGATAACTTTTCAGTACTATTAATAAAATGAATAATTTTATTTAAAAATGTCATTTATACTCAATTTAATTTTCTTTATATCTCTGCACTTTAAGGACATTAATCAGTAAATCTTGATTGTACATGAAAAAACTAGCCAATCATTCAAGGTGGTTTAAGAATCTTTACAAAATAATCTACTCATTTAAAAAATTAAAATTATGTATGCATAATACATAATGCAAAATAATTTATGCATAAAATACTAAATATACATACTGTATTTTTAAAAATATTATTTGTAAATCTTTTAAAAGTACCAAAATTGTATGCTTGAGGCTATTTAATGCCATTAATTTTTAATTAAAATTTAATTCATGCTACTTGAAGTCTTATAACTTCAACAACAGCATATATTGTAATATTCTTTTTTACAAGTAATTTGTGGGTGTACATGTATGCAGATGCATGTATGAGTTTGTGTGTGTGTATGTGCATGTGTGCATGTGCGTGTGTGTGTGTGTGTGTGTGTGTGTGTGTGCATGACTCTGCATAATATTCATGAAGACCATTAAAGTACAGTTATATGTGTTTCTAAGACAGCAGACTTGGGTGTTTGGAATCAAACTCTGGTCTTCTGGAAGAACAATGTACGGCCATCTTTAGTCTTGTCTTAATGTTCTTAAACATTAGTTATTACAAATTTATGAAATTTGAAATATCTCTTAAGGCCAAGATTGTAAATAGAAAAGACTTTCCTGGATTCTGACATCACTCACATGAAATTTAGAAGTCAGACCCTCATGTGATGTTTTTCTGCATCACGTACAGGAGAGTTTGTAGTGAAGAAAAGGAGGAGGTAAATGATGAAATTATCTTAATCTTAAAACTAAAGGAAATAATTTAAAAAGCAAAAACCTAGAAATGAATAATATATACAAAAGCTAGAACTTTTCAAAACACAAAATGAATTATTATCCAGCTGTATGGATAGCATATGCAAAATATTTACTGGTTTTTGCTGTACTTTTAAATGTGTTCCATTGAAGGCCAGGGTTCTGTTATTATGTGAAACACCACTGGCGATGAGTAGAATATGCAAGGCTAATAATTGACGACCTGTCAACATAGGCTCTGTGGCATTTTTGCTAAGCTCGAAACCATAGCAACACCTGGTAAGTGAAATTTGAAAAAAATATGTTGTGGTTTTGCATTTGTTAGAGTGTCTGGCCTCTAACAGATATGTATTAATTGGAAGTAGATGTGACAGCTTGCAGCAGTTACCAAGATAGCAAGCAAACCATCAGCACCTGTCAAGACAAGGGCTGAGGGATGAATCAACTGCTGTGATGTGTGACTTCAAACACGGTGTCACTTTTGTGTACTCATCATTTGTGAAAGGTGTGAGGGAATGTGGGATTTTGTTAATATATAAATATTTTCAGCAATGTCTTAAGGATATGTAAAAGAATCATCACTTGTCAAGTTATAAAGGGAAAATTATAAATTCAAAAGAACACATAAAATGTTGACAGCTCTAATCATGTACCATAACCGTGATTTCACAGAGCAAGGTGCATGCATGTGTGAAAGATATTCCAGATCTAGAATGCCATTATAGTGCACAGAACAACAATGTTTTCTCTGTTGAGTTCATTATGATTAGACCATATTATATAAAAAAAATAAAATCGCATGTTTTCACTGTCCACATTAGGCAGGAAACAGAATTTTATCAATTGAGACATATCTACATATCTTTAAAACAATATAATATGGCTAATTTTTAATGCATGTTCTACAAACACATTTAGATTATTTTCTAATGACGTGGATGAGCATTTAACTCCTTTTATTAATTTCCTCTGTAAGGATGACTAGACATCTCAGAAAATTGTCACATGACTTATAATAACTCCTTCAATGAACTAGACATTTCCTTGTCTTAGTGTCACTGCTGGACAGCAATCCTGTAAATTTTTCCACAGTTTCTAGCCATATCATTCAAGGAACTGGGATATTGCCTTTTAAACGTGTTGCTGTGATAAATGGTGCTAGCATTTAGCATGCTTATATCATACTTTTTCTCACCCGGACATTATGGTAAGGAAAATGTGCCACCTTGCAATGGATAATTTCACCTTTAAAATTATTTATCTTTTTTAAAAAGGCAACATGTATTTTTCTTGCAAACTATAGGTAGTTTTTAAGTTATTTGATGATTAATACATTTAAAAATGTTCTCTAATCCCATTTTTCATTCAATTTTCACAATAAGGATTGTGCTATATATTGACAGAATATGCAGTAGAGGTATTTTGTGTATCTATATGCAATTACCTTTCACTGTATTTTCTTTGGGAATGTTGTCTATAATGACATATTCTGTAATTTTTTCGCTAGAAAACAGCTACAGTAAAATTACCTTTTATTTTGAATTTCAACCAAAAGGAGTTTGAAGAAGTAACTTTATTCTTTCTGTTAGTTAGGACAGTATTTTTTAATATTAAAAGAATTTTAGCACAGCTATTATAGGAAGAAATAGAAGAAATAGGAATATGAAATGAGAAATAATTGATAGAAACTCAGTATTTGGTCTGATTTGCTAACATCATCTTAAATTCTAGATGTAGATGAGCTAGAAAGCAAAGTATAAAATCTGCTAATTTTTCATTTATTATTTCATCAACAGAAATGTTTACATTACTTCAAAGAATTGAAGCTAGTTCACATGTATTGCAAAAATGATTATATTTCTCTTTTTTCTTACTTGCCCATAAGTATTTATATTCTTTCCTTGTTGATTACACTTAAATCTGAATCAATTAACAGTTCTGTCAACATATGGTATATATAAATCTCTCTTGTGGTCCTGTGGTATTCTCTAAACTACTCATGCTTAAGTGTTACTGGCTTATTTATCCGATAACAGAGAGATATACACACACTCCTGAGGACACCGTATGGGAGATACACACACACACACACACACACACACACACACACACACACACACACAAATACCACTGTATGCTACCCTATCTTTTTTACTAACAATCGAGCGGTATTCCAAAGGTAATTAGAAAACAAATGAGTTCTAAATTAAACTTTTAACAGTTACTTTGAACAAAACATAACAGTTATAATTATTAGAATAACAAGACATTATTAGAATTGTGGTTTTTTTAAACTGAAAGTTACAGGGGGGCGGATGTAAATATAAGAAAAAAAGCGATGTGTGTCAGTTTGTATAGCGATAAGTGATCATGTTTGTATAGCGTTTCAAAAAGGTGCCTTCCTAGAAGTGGGGAGGAAAGCAATGGGTTTTGAATGTATCAGACAGTGCAGCATCTGTAGGAAGAGGAGAGTAAGAATCAGTGGGTGCAACGTGACTGCTAGGTAAGGGCAAGGAGCTTCAATGTTACACCAGAGAACGATGACAATGACAAACAATGCACTTCAAATTTTAAAAATCTGGGTGAAACTACTTGAGTCATATCTTATTTTAATGAGTAGATTTTTTTCAAAAACTATATAATGTTGTTATAGATGATCATATGTAATACATATGTATTTCTCTTCTCCCTAATCCCTCCCAAATACTCCACACCTGCCATAGCCTACTTTTTATCTCTCTCGTTATAAAAGAGGGGATAAAAGCAAAAACAACAAGGAAGCAAAACCAAATATAAATATAAAGCCAAAACCAAAATAGGTGAAAACTGACAGAAAAATATCCAAAGAAAAAGTAAAAGAGACTCATAAAGACACATATACAAACACTTTTACTCACATACAAATCCCATGAGAGCTCAAAACGAAAAACCATAATATATAAGCAAAGGATTTTTAAAGGTAAAAGTGCCCAGACAAAGCATTGTGATTTTAAAAATCACCACTCATTTTGTTTTGTGTGGGTCTTTTGTAGAGTTGGGCATCTAAGAGTCATTTGTGTATCCAGTGACACTCCATTGGAGAAAACTAATGTTTCTTTTTAATGTGTTTACCAACTGTAGCTGAACACATCTGGATTTGGGATGTTTTTTGTGTTTACACTCCCCATTCAACAATGGGACACTTGCATAGGCTTAGACCTATGCAAGACCTCTACATGCAGCACATGGCCACTATAAGTTCATATTTGAACCAATTCTGTTGTTTATAGAAAGCCTGGTTTCCTTTAAGTTCTTTCTATTGTTGAAGACATTAGACACTTTGGTCACAAAATTCTCAAGAATAGAGCCATGTGAAGTACCATGGATAGAGAGTTTATACTTCTTAGAGGAGAACACACTACTTCCACTTTTCTGAACAGGCATAATTTCAAATCATACTTTAAATACTTAACTTTATAGCCACTGATAAGTTGAGGTACCAGCTCTCATCCAACATGCTTCATTTTGTAGCAAATGGAGGCTAGGACAGAGATACACAAGTGGTCAAACTGCAAAGAGTAAGTGACTATTGGGTACAAAGACTGCTGTTACAGCTACAATACAGTCCTTACTACTAAGGCTTAAGTGGCATTGAATAAGGTAGCAGAAAGATTGTAAGAGTCAGAAGGCTAGGAGGCCACTTTGTGACAGTCAACAATATTTTGACTATAGAAGGCATGGATTATGGCAAAACATGCCAGCATAGATGAAAGAAATTTAACAATGTCACACCCAGATGAAGAGATAAAGATACCCAGTGGTTTCTGTAAGAGGAAGGGTCAGTTAGTTTTCTATTGGATAAACTCTTAAGAGGGTATCCAATCTCGATTGGTCAGCCTGAAATATATGTACATATTAGCAACACTGAATAGCTCAAATAGGATATATGGTGTTAAAATTATAATGTTTTATTAATTTTCAGATAATATTTTTGTTTTATATGATGTCTATTCACTTGGTTTTGTTTAATTAGTTAATTTTTAAATTTATGTGTGTGTATGTGTGTATATGTGAGTGTGTGTGTGTCTTTGTATGTGAAAAGACTTCATTTTTGTTTGGGAGCACAGAAAGTGCTCTGTTAAAAGCCAGGGGTTAGCAATCAATAAATGCCATGTTATTTTATAAAATTCTCAAAAATAGGAATGTTAAAAATAGAAAAGTCCTCTCCCACTGAGACTACACAAGGGAGTCCTCTGCTACATATGTGCTGGTGGTGAAGAATTCTGAGAGAGGGGTACTGGGATGAAGGGGCAACATATGGTATACAAATACATGAAATAATTAATTAAAAATAATTAAAAATAAAAATAAGGTTCTGAATAAGGCAAAACTTAGTTTAAAACTAGAAAACACTTTATACAACATATATCTAATAAAAGATTATAAACCAGAATTTCTCCAAATTAGTCATATTCTCAACATTTTACAAACAAACAACTTACGTTAAAAAGAAAGAAAAGCAGAAGGAATAAACAGACATTGTATACAACAAAAACGGAAGTTTTTGTATATGAAACCTAATAAATGATTAGGATTTCAAAACCATGTATCTTAAAATATTTGCATGTTTAATAAAATAAATATATGTCTATTAGAGTGGCTCCACTCATTTTAAAAATAGTAGTAAACTCCAATTGACCAAAATATTGTAACTAACAGGTTGAATAAATTCTAGATCTTATTATTTATATTCTATGGAGTAATTTCTCATTTATTTGTCCAACAGAATATAAGCATTATAATTTTGTCTCCTTGGATCTGTAGAAACCTCATCTAGTCTAGAACCCAGAGTTCTGAAAATGACTTTACAAACTCTTTTGGATATGAGTACCTGACATATAAAGTCAGTTGTCAGGTTTTAACAATAGATTGTTAAAAGAGGTCGGAGTTATACCTTAAATGAAAATTTGCTGGGTGCTTCTAGGATAAAACAGTGTTGTTTTCCAATGATTTTTAGAGTATTTTTCCAAACTATATTCAATTGACGTTATTCATTGATACTATTTTCCTCAAGCCACCTCCTAAAAACATACTTAATTGTGGATTTTCTTAAGACATGTTTCCTCTGTATAGTCTTGATTTTCCATAAAACATAGATAGCTGGTTTTGTAAGGAAGACAGAAGTAAAAAAATGGAAAAAAAAAGACAGCATCTTTAAAAATGATGCTAGTTAAACAGATTGGATGCCAAAATTTAGAAAACACAAATGGATCCAGATTTACTACACTGCACAAAGTTCAAGTCTACATCTATTGGCAATCTTAGCATAAAACCAGACAAAAATGACTCTGATAGAAGAAAAAGTGGAGAATTAGTTGTCACAGAAGACTGTTTTCAGAACCAGGCACAGATATTGCAGCATTAAAACAAACAATAAATTGGACCTCAAGAAACTGTAGTTTCTAAAAGGAAACTATTATCAAATGGACAATGCATCAGGCTATAGAATGGAAAAAGATTTTTACGAATTTCACCTTTGATGAAGTACTAATATTCAAAATATATAAAGAGCTGAAGATACTAGATATCAAAAAACAGTAATAGCATTGCAATTTTTAAAAATGGAGTACAGATCTACACAGATAATTCTTAATAGAAAAAGCTTAGATAACTGAGAAACAGTTAAATGTTTAGCATTCCTGGTTATCAAGGAATCAAAACTACTTTGAGAACCCATCATATACTTGTCAGAATGGTTAAGATAAATAATACAAATGACATCTTATGCTGCCAAGGACGTGAGCAAGGAGAAGACTCCTCCATTACTGGTGGTAGTATAAACTTATACATCCAGTATGAAAAGCCATATGTTGGTTCTTCAGAAAAATGTGAATCAATTTTCCTCAATATTCAGCTATACCACTCTTTGGCATATACCCAAAGGATACTCAATCCTACCAAAATGTCATTTGCTCGACTATGTTCATTATAGTTTTCCTGATAATAGGCAGATAGAGGAAACAATATTGATGTCCCTCAACCAAATAAAAATGAATAAAGAAAATCTGATACAGACACAATGGAATATTACTCAACTGTTATTAAAAAGTGGTAACATTAAGCCTTTACACAAATGGATAGAACTAGAACTATATCATTTTGAATAACCCAGATGCAGAAGACAAACATAGTGTATAATTAATTTTAATTAGATATTAGCTCTTGATTAAATGAAAAACCAAGCTATGCTCTTTAAATCCAGATATTTTTGCTAAGAGGAGGGCTCTAGGAGAGATTCATGGACCTCCCTGTGAAAGGTAAATGAATAGATTCTTTGGTTGGACTGCAGGTAAGTGAGGATGGGAACAAGAGAGATCGGGTTAGAGGGAGATGGAGAAAGAGGGTACTGGGAGAGACTAGAAGTGGGCAGCATTTCCAGGCTATAGTAGAAACCAAGTACAATGGATTCATTTTCTATAACCAGGCAAAGAACCCATGAGTGGAACTGAGACATCAACACAACCACAAATCCTTTAGCCTATACTTTGTTTGGCCCACAATATGTGATGGTATAAGCATGGCACAGAAGTTGTAGGAGTGGCCAACCAATGACTGGCCCAACTTGAGACTCATGACAGTGAAGGAGGCTGGGCTGACTTCCTGGGGGAACCAGGAACTGGAGGATAGAAACCTCAGGGACCAAGGATAGACTTTAAGAAGATCTGGAAGAGAAAGAGGGAGAAGGAGAGGGGGAGGGGGAGGAAGAGGGGGAGAGGGGGAGAGAGAGAAAGAGAGAGAGAGAGAAAGAGAAAGAGAGAGAGAGAGAGAGAGGAAGGACAGTTATGGAGGGAAAGATAGGAAGGAAGAGAAAGGAAGAAAAGAGAAAGAAGGAAAGAGGGGAAAGAAAGGGAAAGGAAAGGAAGGAAGGAAAGGAAGGAAGGAAGGAAGGAAGGAAAGAAAAAAGAAGGAAGGAAAGAAGGAGGAAAGAAGGAAAAGGGAAGGAAGGAAAGAAGGAAAGAAGATAACACACACACACACACACACACACACACACACACACACACACACACACACTGGAACCTGCCATAATTATGATCAGAGAAGTTTCATCCAGCAAACCCTTAGCCAGACATTGAGGGGGGGGTCCAAGTAGGTGTCATACAGGACAAGAGAGGTAGAATAGATTTTGCAGGTTGGCTGAGGCCAAGTGGGGACCGGAATAGAAGAGATCTGGTCAATAAAATTTGGATGGAGGGAGAAAATGGCAGGGAGACTGTTGGAACCGGAGAGCATTTGGGAAATGGTGTAGAAACCTATTCCAAGGGTAGGGGATTTAACTCAGTGGTAGAGCGCTTGCTCAGCAAGCGCAAGGCCCTGGGTTCAGTCCTCAACTCCGGAAAAAAAGAAGAAACCTATTCCAGTGGAAACTATTTACAATCTATGATACAATAATAGTGAATAGTCCTCATAAAGGGAAAACAATCTGAAGAGGACCTCCCTGGTAGCCAGGCATGGGTCCCAATGGCAGGACAAGTTTGCATTCAATTGAGTTGTTGGCCCAGGGAGTCTAATGTAGATCCCCTAAGAACTCAGGATAATGCTAAGAATGTGGGATTTTTTCCACAAACTGATAGTGGGGCACCATTTTTTAAGAACAACCTCCATGCAGAGAATTCAATGTTGAGAGATGAGTTGTTGCCCACATAGACACTTCATCCTCATGTTCTAAATTCTTTGGTGTAGGGAGGTGTTCTTCAAGCTAACAACAAAGGAACATGGACACCAACTGAGCCACAGAACTCTCAGTATAAAATATGTTCTACCTGCAAGATGTGCTGGGGCAATGTCATAGCAGAACTTATGGAAATGGCTAACCAAAGATTTAATTTGAGATCCACTATCTAAGACCCTGCTTGGATTATCAGGAATGGGAAAGTGGACAGCTGTGAGGTCTAGGGTAGAACTAAACACAACTGGTATAAACATAAATCAGTGAAATGATTCCTAATGATATTCTGATATGCACATAGATTAGTGCCTTATTCAGTTGACATCAGAGATGCTTCCCTAAGTGGCAGATGGGAGTGGATGCAGAGACCCAGAAACGAACAGGCAGAAGGACAATCTAAATGGGAGATTTCTAGTGAATTATTTCCCTTGGAGCTTGGAGAATCCTGCTTAATAAAGATTATAAACATTTTAGGACACAAAGGGGATGGATGTCACTAGAAGAACATGCCCCACTGAATCAACTAAGCAGGGCACATGTGGGCTCACAGAGACTGAACCAGGAAGCCTGAAGCCTGTAAGGGTCTGTGCTAGGCATTGTGTCTGTTAGCTTAGTGTTTTGTAGGAATCCTAACTGTGGGAATGGTGTGTCTTTGAGTCTTTTACCTGCTCTTGGAGCTCTTTTCTTCCTGTTGGATTGCCTCGTTCAGCCTTGGAGTAAGGACTTGTTTGTTTGTTTGTTTATTGATTGATTGATTGATTGATTGATTGATTGGGCCTGTATTCTCTTAGAAATTTGCTCTTTTTTGAAAGGAAATGGACAAGAAGTAGATTCAGGAGAGAAAGGAGATAGGGGGTGGTGAACTTAGAAGAGTGGAGGGAAGGGAAACTATAGTCAGGATGTATGAGAGAAGAATCTCTTTTCAATTTAAAAAGAAGAAATGAAGACATCTGGGCACAAGGCAGAAAGAAAAGAAAGAAAAATCATCTAAAGTAGTAAAGTAGAAGGATCTTTTAAAATAATCTTCTAAATTTGATTTTATAAACAATGAACGAATATTTCTCAAACCATATCTATCCATGATATGTATAGTAAGAATCAATTCCTTACAGAATCATCTCACCGAACAGACTATGCTCTCAATAGCATCTTTTTAAAAGATTTTTTTTACAACTCAGAAAAGGTTCCAGATTCATGACCCAGAGAAATCCCTAAAAGCTCACATTTTAGATCTCAGAGATTAGAGGTCAGTATGTGATTTCAGCAATATAAGGTATCTACCATAGAAGGTACATATTGACTATGCTATAGAGTTACTGTTAGAAAGAAGGGAGAATATAAAAGTGGAGCCATACCACGTGAGTGTTTCTGTAGCTAGATCAGTGTACACTGTTATTTGGGGATTTAATACTGATATGCAAGTACTTCCAAGAAAAATTTGCTGACAATATTCATACACATAAGCAATTAGGGAAATTTTTAATTAAAAAGATATTGAATACTACATTAAACTAAGGTTTGTCATCTCATTGTGTTTTTGGAAAGACAGCTACTGACGGAGCAGTCCTTAAACATCAATTAGAAAATCTGACTTCAGAAACAAACATTCATCGCCAGCAAAGATCATTCATATATCATTTCCACTTGAAATATACCACAGCCATGTTCACATAAGATCTATCACAGTCAATATTACTGCTGTTGCTGAATATTTGCAGGAAAAGTGTTGATCGTGATAATAAAATTTCTATATGTTTTTGAGGCACCTGCTCTTTATTTATCTGTTCTGTCCCATAAAATAAGACACAACTGATTGCATCTTGCAAGTCTACATATTTCTAGAAGATATGCATTTAAATTTATCCTCCAACAAAAGCTGTTGCAAATTATATAATGTTTCAGTATATGTTAGATATATTCAGCATATATCTATATATAGAGAGATGTAGATATAGATATAAATATAGATATGATTATTTTCCTAACAATTACTATGTATAAATTATATAGATTTTCCCTAAAAAGGAGCATAAAAAACACATGTATAATGGATAAATATCAAAATGCGCACTCATGAAATATTTCAGTTGAATAAATCCAATTGATTTAAAATTTCATTTGATATTTTAATGTGGATATACTATGTATTCCCTGGATGCCTTCATTTTCTTGAAAAATTGCATTTAAAATGTATTTTACTTATTTACATAAAATAGAAACTATCGTATAACTAAAAGTCAATTTTAAATACCTAAGGCTTGATAGTGAAACTCTATGTTGTGCACTAATGTAAATTCTATACAAATAAACTATATGAACTAGTCATTATAATATAAGATTTGATATTTTCATATAATCAAAATATAAATCACATACTTATTCCTTTGCTCTGTATAATCCAGAGAATGGTCTCTATTATTATCCCTATTTTCTATTTTGATTGAATGAATATATCAGTCCAAAGTGAAGCAATAATTAGGAAAGAATATGTAGCTTATAAATGATAGACAGATAGATGATAATTAGACACATATAGCAAAACATTATTAAATCAACGAGTTAACCTATTAAGTAGAAAATGAATACTTCAGGTGCAATTCCCCACTGGGTGTCTTAAGCAGAGTACAGTATCTCCTCATATGAAACTTCCAAGATTAAAATGAGGAAGAATCATACAAAATAACATCATCAAATTGGCTACTCATAATACCTGGCAGAGACCGACTGGGAAGTCGTCCGATGGATGACACAGTGGGTTGACTCAGCTTTCTCTTCATGGTTATGCTTGCTATGGCTAAGCTTCCATCTTCTTTTCCCCAGTATAGGAATTTTTAGATCATAAATAATAAACAACTGTGGCATCTATTGAAAATGGTTTATCCACTAATTGTTTTATAGAACAAGGTGGTTTTACTCTTGGGCTGATTTCCCTACCTGATTTAGGGAGAAGAGAAGATTCTGCGTACACTCTGATGAAAACATGCCCAGGTATAAATTAGGATGGTGTATCACCTCCAGAGATGGTATCTTAGTGAGCCTAAAGATTATATCAAGTGATAATTTACCCATATAAAAAGCATTAAAACTTTACATACTGACAGCCAACTTCCATGAGAAATACCAAGAGTGAGACAATTTAACACAGTAAATCATAATCTTATGTGGTATGCAAATTAAAAGCACGAAATAAGACATCAAATTTGAAAGCGTTTAAGAAGATTAAATTATCTCATCCAAAACTCACTGTTGTGATTCAAACACTTTATACAGTTTTTGAAACATCACACATATAGAAAAATAAAAGCTTCGCATGTGGGGTTCCAGAATGAAGTTATGTGCTCATTGGCCCAACTTTAATTTTCTTTATTTTAAAAGTTATATTACTGTTTGGCTTTATTGTGGTAGTCTTGGCAAACAAGTAGTTGCTGATGAAGGTCCAAAAGTTTACATTATCCATGGTGAGAGTAAATATGAAGTACCATCAGTTTAGTAGTGGTTACTAGAGGTAAGTCTACAACTTGTAATTTAGCAACTCAGCATAAATCATAACTACATAATAACAATTTGCCTTTATGCTCCCAGAAATGCAGTCATTCCCTTCTTAAGGATAATTCTCTTGAAGCAGATAGAAGCTATTACAGAAAACCTCAATTAATCATAACGCAGAGTTATGGTGTCAATTCAGAATGGATAAATCTGCAAAACCTTCCGGTAACTAAAACTCAAGAACATTATAAAAGATGGATACGGAAAGATGATAAGAACCACATATTGTAGGAATTTCCGGCGGTATTATATCTACTAGCGACATCAGAAGCTACATCCATAATGTGTAAATATGAATGCTCACAGATGAGCTAAACAAAGAAGACACTAATATAATATGACATAATTGACTAGGCAAGCTCATAAGGCCTCAAAACTACATAAAGAACTATAGGCAACTGAAGAAAGCTGGAACTGGGAGCCTAAGATGATAACAATTGCTTGTCTAGGAGGTCAATCTGAAAATCATGCATACGAGTAACATTATATGGATTGAACAGGTTATCTTTAAGAATAAGTGTGTGTGTGTGTGTGTGTGTGTGTGTGTGTGTGTGTGTGTATTCCTATATTCAATGTATAATAATTACTGATCAAAGAATGCATGAATGTGAAAGAGAGAAAGGAGGGCTCTATGACAGAATTTGGAGGGAGGAAAATGATGGGAGAAATATAATATCAACAAATAAAATTACTAAATAAAATTAAAGAAAAATAAAACAGTAACTAGGATCCATGAGTTTCAAAGCACAATAAAGTTAATGGTTTTGATATTCAAGACCATCTGGTATAATTGAAATTTAGTTTTAGAATATAATTGTATAACTATTTCCTAAAATATTTTTATAACTTTTCAAAATGACAGTTCTCATTAATTAATGCATTCAAAATTTATGTATTTTAAACTGTCATTTTGATTAAAAACATTGATTCTCTATAATATTTAATATGCTGGATTTCTGATTATAAGAAATAAAGTCTGTTCCAGATCCACTTAACAACTCCCTAATAGGAAACATCATTCTCAACATTTAACATTTTGCTTTATGTTTACTAATTAATTTTCTTGTGTGTGTGTGTGTGTGCACATGCGTGTGTGTGTGTGTGTGTGTGTGTGTGTGTGTGTGTAAGTGTAAAACTTTCCTCTGTGTGGGTCTGTCTGTCTATGTCTCTATTTTATATCGATGTATCTATGTGGATATATCAAGGCATATAAACACCCGAGACACACAAATGTGGTCAGAAGTCAATTTTCAGGAATTTGTTCTCTTTACACAGTGTGGGTCTCTAGGGATTGAACTGGTCACAATCACTTTAGCAGTTTATATGGCTACTTGGCCTGAAGAATAACTTAAACAAAACCAGTAAGACAAATATAGAAAAAAAAAGTAGTAAAGAGTTTGGGGTACAAACAGAGACATTTGCTATTCCAAGACTAAAAAGAACACTAGAAACAGGAGTTTAATTGTGTGCATGCTATTGAATTGAGCCCAAGATGTTGAGGGACTTGTTTACTTACACATCTAGGCTTAGTGACACAGTATCATTATCTACTTCTATTTAGATCATTGAAAGATAGTTATAAACAGGTAAATATTTCCTATGTTTTTTTCTTTTTGAGTTTAATAAAGTTCAAAAATGTTGGTAGCTTCTCTTAAGTAAGGAAAGTTAATCACACTACAAGATTTAGAATATATGTGTATAGAAACATACAAACATGTCCATCCAAAGAAGTTCAACTAAAATGATCAAAGCAAAAAACCTTAGTTTCTACCCTGGCTTTTCCCAGATTGGAAATTCAGCCAAAATTTGTCTTATCAAATTTACATCCCCCTGTTCATTTTCACACACTATATTTCATGTAACATTTATAGAAAAGTGATTGATACAAGTTGCTGATGAAATCTGTTTTAGGTTTGAAACATGAAGGAATCCCTTCAGTACCATAGGGAAACAATTTAGAATATATTATCATTTCTCTTATCTCTGGAGCATCATTTTATTGGATGATTACAGTCAAATAGATACTATCACTGTTTAATTGTCTCATGAGCAGCAGAAGATTTTCTATTTGCTCCAGATTGCTATTTATTTTCTAATGATATTTTATAGAATCACTTCAGTTTGGAAGGACTGCTCAAGGGAACATCAATAAGGGCTTAAGGGTCCATATTGTTGTCTTCCTTTTTTAAATTTTCTACCTAAAGTGCAAATATTTAATAGAATTACTTTGAGTCATTATTATTTGGCAATAGACACAGAAAGAAATGTGCATAGGAAATGAGGCCCTTGCCTTCTTTCACCAAAATTATTTTGAATTATAGTTGCTAACATTAAAAATAAACAAAAGACCTCTTCATTACTATAGTGTATAGTAGTTTTATAGTATACAGTTAATGTTGTTATTCTGTTAAAATATCCCTAGTATAATTATGATAAAAATTTCTTTCTAAAGATGCCAAAGGCAATGTTTATTCCAATGTTAACAATGATCAAGACCAAAGGATGTCATCATTTTTGCATTGTGCAAACCAAAACTTATTCATTGTTCATCAAAATGCAAATGTGGATCTTACAGCTTTGTATCTAATTAATGTTCTTTGTTCAAAAATTACATTATTGTTTTTATTTTTATTTTTTGGTTTATTTCAATTTGAAAGACTCTTCCATAATTCATCAGTAATTTGGTTAAACAAAAATACAAAATTCCATTTCATATGTGATAGATAGAATATCTAGATGGGAGATAGGTAGGCAAAGAGAGGGAGAGAAGGAAATATCAAGGAGAATTCCTTATATATTTAGTCTTAGTTATCTGTTTTACATTCCTTGTTTATTAAAGAAATTGGCACCTAATCTCCCTTATAATTCTAGTGTTATATATCCTAATTTGGCTCTGAATCGATCAAGACACTAAATTTTGTGTATAACTAATTTCATCCTAAAATTTGTAAGACTACAATGGCACAAAAATTGAACAGCATTTTAACTTTAAGAACACATTATTATATTGTGAAAATTTGAGCAAATCTCCTACTGTTGTTCCGTTTTCCACATTAACAAAAGAAGTAATATCATCACTCCAAATCTTTGCTTCAACGACTGAAAAGAGTCTATGCATAGTAATATCATTTGACACACAAAGTACCTCATGTCACATGATATCAGCAGAATTAGTACAGCTACTATATAACACAATACTACCTATATTAACAGTGTATAAATTTTGCTTGCATAATTTAGTCAATATAACTTCATGTAACTAAGCTCTTTTGGTTTCTTTTAAGGCCGTCATAGTGAAGATTTTATTCCTGTTAGAGTGATTAGAAGATATTACATCAACAGTTTACCTCTTTCACTTTCATGATAGTGTCAGCATTTTGTTGAAAGCATCCACTGCTGCAAAACAATTATATGTAAAAATCAGTAGCTTGGTAAAAGGAGGGCAGCTTCTACTCTGGTTATGTGTGTTTTCTATAGGCTAACAACCTTTCCTTCAGCTGTTTCCAAAACCCATTAATAAGTACTTACAGGTAGAAATTTTAATTGTCTCACAATTTAAAAGGGTTTGGCCCATGATCACTTAGACAGAAATCATGGCTGTAAAAGTAGGCAGTATAGATTTCTCTTTATGTAAGGGGGCCCAAGAAACAGGGTAGAGAAGTGTTGGGTATAAATTTCAATAAGATGCCACTGTTCTTTGTACTTTGTAAATAATATGTTTAATTTTATTTTTGTTTGTTTTTATTTGCCTTTTTCTTTCTTTCTGAAAACATAGAAACAGAAACGTGCAGAGAGAAATAGTCTCCTTCCCTCTTCCTTTCTCTCTCCCTCCTCTACCCCTCCCTCTCTGGGTTCCAACAGATCTTATACTCCTAAACTTCTCCCCAAAATGCTTATTTCATCCAGCCCCATCTCAAATGGTAACTTCCTTGGAATCCACAGGACAAGCTAGGCAGGGAAGCAGGGAAGATAATTGCAGGCCTTCACCTAAGGGGACTAAGTAGCCAAATTTTGGTGGAACATCCTAATTTCTTTCTCAATACCTCCCAACTCATAACTTTCAAGTCCCAATACTCAAAACCACATTAAGACAGGAACCCTTCATATCCATAACAATCAAGATCCCAGATGATTTTTCTACAGACAACAAAACCCCTGCTCACTTCATAAGAAACAGAAAGCAAGAAAAAATGTATTCACCCCAAACAGACAAGACCAAATATCATCACCTAGAATGACTGCTTTCTGAATCACAGATGAGTATAAACTAATTGAAAACAAGGATCTAATAACGAGAACGATGTCTCCACTAGAAGCCAACAACCCTATCTCAGCAGACTCTGAGGAATAACGTTACTGAAGAATAAGATACAGGCATCAGATGGCTTTTATGAATATGATACAGTTCTTAAAGTGGAAATGAATAAACTGTTTTAGAAAATCTAAAAAAAAAAGCCCACACAAAGATTAAAACAGAGACTGAAGGAACACCCATTCAGAGCCTGCCCCACATGTGGCCCATACATATACAGCCACCCAATTAGACAAGATGGATGAAGCAAAGAAGTGCAGACCGACAGGAGCCGGATGTAGATCGATCCTGAGAGACACACCCAGAATACAGCAAATACAGAGGCGAATGCCAGCAGCAAACCACTGAACTGAGAATAGGACCCCGTTGAAGGAATCAGAGAAAAGAACTGGAAGAGCTTGAAGGGGCTCGAGACCCCATATGTACAACAATGCCAAGCAACCAGAGCTTCCAGGGACTAAGCCACTACCTAAAGACTATACATGGACTGACCTGGACTCTGACCTCATAGGTAGCAATGAATATCCTAGTAAGAGCACCAGTGGAAGGGGAAGCCCTGGGTCCTGCTAAGACTGAACCCCTAGTGAACTAGACTGTCGGGGAGGCGGCAATGGGGGAGGGGTGGGGAGGAACACCCATAAGGAAGGGGGAGGGGAGGGATGTTTGCCGGAAGCAGGAAAAAGGAATAACACTAAAATGTATATAAAAGAAATACTCAAGTTAATAATAATAAAAAAAAAAGCCCACAAACAGTAGAAGAACATATGTAAAATCTTTCAAGATCTGAAAGTAGAAATAGAATCTAAAAACTGATAAGATTAGGAAATGAAGAATTTACTAATTAAACATAAAAGTGGCAGGCTTCATGGAAAGAAAACAAGAGATTACAAAAGGATTCCAGGCATGGAAGACAGGATCAGTGAAATGGAAATATCCAAATAAAAAAAAAGTTAAGTCTAAAAACTCTTGAAACAAAAGATCCAGAAAATCTGGGATATTCTAAAAATACCAAATCTTATAATAATGTTAATTCAGGAAGAAAAATAAACATAACTCAAAGGATCAGAAAATATTTCCAGCAAAATAATAGAAAATTTCCCTAATCTAAAGAAGGAGATGCCTATCAAAGTAAAAGAAACAAAACAAAACAAACAAATGAAAAAAAAAAGATTACCAGAAAACAAAGTGCCCTCAGCACTTAAAACAATCAACATAAAAAACAAAGCAAGAATATTAAAAGCTTCGGGGGACATATACCAAGTAGCACATGAAAAGCAAACCTACTAGAATTACACCTGAAATATCAATGGAAACAGGCCTGTACAGATGTTCTACCGATTGAAAGATACCAGGAATGCCATCACAGACTACTGTACTAAGCAAAACTTTCCATCACCATGTATGGAGAAAATAAAACACTACATGATAAAACCAAATTTTAGCAAAATTTATTAATAAATCTAACTTTACAGAAAATGCTAGAAGGAGAATTCCAACCTAAAGAGTTTAAGTATAACAATAAAAATATAAATCTCAACAAAGTAAAGAATATTGACATAACTCCCTTCAACATATCTGATCACCACAAATGAAATCTGGATATTAACAAACAGAATAACAAAATGCTTATAAGCTCATGGGAACTGAACAAATCTCTAGTAAATGAAAAAAAAACTGGGTAAAGACAAAAAATTAAAAAGTAGAAAAAACTTTCTAGAATTGTATCAAAATGATGCACAGCATATCTAAGCTTATGGGACACAATGAAAACATTTATGAGGCAATTCCATAGCACGACGTCAAAAATGTCACAGAGATTTCATACTAGCACCTTAAGAGTACACCTAAAATCTCAGGAATGAAAAGGAGGAACCTTAAGGACTAGAAGGCATAGAATGATCAAAGTCAAGGCTGAAAATGATAAAAATAGAAACAAATAAGCAAATAAAGTCATACTCCCCCCAAAAAGCAATACAAAACAAACAAACAAACCAACAAACAGAAATGAAGAGCTGGTTCTTTGGGAAATCAATAAGATTGAAAGAAACTTTATCCAAAATAAGACAAATGTCAGAGAATCAGAAGGACACATTTGCCAATCAAATCGAAGTTCATACAAAAAGATCATCCATTGTGGTCAAGTAGACTTCATTCCAACCATGTGCCATAAATAATTAAATTCAATCAATATAATCCACCATATAAGCAAACTAAAGGGCAAAAATTACATGTTCATCTCATTAAATGCAGGTAATTCCTTTGAGAACCTCAACACTGTTTCATGTTAAAAGGCCTAGAGTGATTAGGGATCCAAAGGACACAACTCATCAATTATCTAGTCAACATTAACTTAGATGGAGGGAAATTCAAATTCCACTAAACTCAGGAGCATTACAAGTTTTTCCACTGTCTCCATAATTATTCAATATAATACTTGAAGACTTAGGGCAAGAAGGGATCCAAAGGAGATATAAATTGGAAAGAAATAAAGTATGTTTGCTTACATATGATATATTTTGGAAAAGAGAATATATAGCTATATATATATATATATTTATGTATATATCTACATATCCATGTGTCTATATATCTAAATATCTACATATCTATATATCTATCTCTATATGTAATCTCTATCTCTGTATTTATACCTAATCTTTATCTCTCTGTATATACAAAAGTGACCAAAATTTTTTACTAGGATCTATTACAGCTAATAAACACTTTGAACAAAGTAGCAGGATGGAGGATTAGCTTGAAAAATCAGTAGCTATCCTACATACAAATGTTAAATAGCTTCAGAAAGAAATCAGGGAAACAGCACATTTCACAATAGTTTAAAATAATATGAATATTTTTGTGGTATCTGTAATAAAGTGAGTGAAATACTTGTGTCAGAAAATTAAAATAACTGAATGAAGTGTTTGAGAAAGATACAGAAGATCAAAAGTTCTCAGACCATGCTCATAGATGAGTAGGATTAACATAGTAAAAGTGGCCATCCAACCAAAAGCAACCTACAGTTTCAATGCAGTTACCATCATAATTCCAACACAATTCTTTATAGATCTTAAAAGGACAAGTTTTAGCTTCATATACAAACACACACAAAGATACACACACATGCACACATGAGAGCTAAAGCAATAATTAGCAAATGAACATCTATGTATGTGTCACTATCTCAACCTCAAGTTATATCACAAAGCTATAGTAAGAAAAACAGCACGGTATTGGCAAAAAAAAAAATAGAAAAGTTGATCAATGGAATAGAATTGAGGACCGAGGCATAAATCCAAACACCTATGGACATATGATTTCTTTTATATAAAGAGGCCAGAAATATACATTGGAAAAAAGATATAATCTTTCACAAATGCTACTGGCCAAACTACATATTTGCATGTATAAGAAATTAATACAGAGTCATATTTATCATATTGAAAAAGCTCAATTCCAAATATATCAAAGACCCCAACATAAAACTAGGTATGTGGAATATAATAGAAGAAAAAGGGGGAATATCTTGGAACTTACTGGACAGGACAACTCTTCCTAATAAAAAGGTAGAGTAGTGGGAACACTCATCCATTGCTGGTGGGAAAGCAAGCTTGTACAATCACTAGGAAAAGCTGTGTCGATTCCTCAGAGAGATAGGAGCCAATCTACCAGAATACGTAGCTCTACCACTGCAGAGTGTGTACCCAACGTATGCTTCATCCTACCGCAGAGAGAACCTTTCTCAACCATGTTTTTTGTTGCTCTATTCATAATAGCAAGATACTGGAAACAAATTAGATCTCCCTCAACAGAAAAATGGATAAAAAAAATGTAGTACATTTATAGAACAGAGTATAATTCATAAATATACTGACAGCATATTTTCAGGCAAATGAGTGGAAAAAGACAAATCATCCCACATGAGGTATTCCAGAATAAGAAATATTAATGTTGTATGTTTTCACTTGTGTTTGAATAATAGCTCTGAAGTCAATGAAAATCAAGCACCAATCCATAGAACTCCGATAGTATCTTTAGAGTAAGTAACTACAGGAAACAAATAGGCCCCCTTCAGAAACAGAAATAGAATAGATACCTATGGATGGATAGAGGATGGCTGCAATGGGAGGGTCTAGTGTGGAGGGGGAGCAAAGTGAGGATTATGAAAGAGAACAGAGGGATAGATGTCTCAAATTTACTGCCATTGGACAATCTAAAGGAAATTGTCAAGTAGTTGGGAAACAAAGTAACTGGACATCAATTTTTTTGTTGTTGTTGTTTTTTAACCCAATGTGAGCTTTCAGTACTTGAATTGAATTGCTTTTAATTGAGTTGTTGGCTAAAGGAGACCCCACAGTAATTCTCAAACTAACCAGAATGTTGCCAAGACTATAGGTTTTTTTCCACAAAATGACAATAAGGCTCCATTGCTAAAAACAACATCTGCACAACTCACTGTACATGAAAATAATCAGACTGGTATCTATATAGAGATTTTACCCCTATGTTCTATCATGTTTGGTACAAGGAGCTACTCTGAACTCTACAAGAATAAAGTGTAAATTGCAATTGCACATTGGCCACAAAACTTTTCATCAGCAGTGGTAGACTTCCTTCAAGGAATATACTAGGGCAATGGTGGCGCAAAGTTATGAGAGTCAACAACCAATAACTGATTCGACTTAAATTCCACTTCATGTGATAGAATCCATATTTAACATTGCTTGGCTATCAAGAACCTGAGACTAGCCCAGGGATCTATGGTAAAACCAAAAAATACTGGTCTAAAAATCAAAATTAAAAAAAAGAAAAAAAAGAAAAAAAAGTAGCGATAAAATGTCTAATGTCTCCTCTTGACAATCTTCTATACTCATCAATTAGTCATTATCAGAGAAACTTCTTTCTACAACAAATGGGAAGAAATACAGAGACCAATGGTCAGGAGTGACAAAAAATGTGAGAGACATTGGAACACTAAACCCTATTCTCATCAAATCTTTCTACTCATAGTGAACCCCAGGGAAGAGGGGCCAGATAAAATATAAGAGTCAGTGGTGATGGAGGACACATGCGAAACAAGGTCTTCTATATCAACATGAGCAGGGCTCCTGTGAATTCAGGGACTGAGACAGCAAACACAGGGCCTACATAGGTCTTCATTAAGTCTTTTGTGTATATAATATAGCTCCTTGTTCAGTGATTTTATGGAATTCCTGTGTGTGATAATGAGTGAGTCTTTGATCCTATGCTGTCTCTTGGGATTAGTCTGTTTTTTTGTTTGTTTGTTTGTTTTTGTTTTATGTTTTTGCTTTTTTAATACTGTACAACAGTAATTGTTTTTCATCCGTCTTATTACATTTTATTTTGTTACATTTCAAAACTATCTCTTAGAAGCAGAAAGGGAAGGGGATCTGATGGGAGATGAGATGGGGGAAACTGGGAGGAGTAGAGGAAGGAAAAACTGAAATCAGGAGATATTTCGTGAGAAAATAATCTGTTTAGTAATGGAGAGGCAACTAAAAATAAATTCGTGCAGATAAAATAAATCTAAAGTAAAATGAAATTTTTGAACCATATTTCTTTATGAGTTTTAGGATAAAAAAGACTAACTGCACAGTCTTGTAATCAATTCACCCTCAACTTGGCTTTAATGCATTGTTTATGGTATCTGCTTTCTCAAGTTCTATCATATCCTGTACAATGGGTTGTTTATGATCAGCCCAGGGAGTGGCACTTTTAGAAGGTGTGGTCCTGTTGGAGTAAGTGTGACCTTGCTGAAGTAGGTATGTCACTGTAAGTGTGGCCTTGTTGAAATAGGTGTGCCATTGTGGATGTGGGCTGTAAAACTCATCCTAGCTGTCTGGAAGTCAGTATGTAGCTAGCAGCCTTCAGATGAAGGCATTGAACTACCGGATACTCCTGTACCATGCATGCCTGGATGGTGCCATGCTCCAGCCTTGATGATAATGGATTTAACCTCTGATCATGTAAAACAGCCCCAATTAAGTGTTGTCCTTATAAGACTTGCCTTGGTCATGATATCTGTTCACAGCAGTAAAACCCTAAGACACCCTGGATTTGTAATTATACACAAAATTACCTATATGTATAACTATCTAAGTTTCATGAGAAGAAATTCTGTTTTTTGTTGTTTTATGTGAATAGAGAGTGATTCAGGATGAAAAATCAAAAACAGTTTTCATTTAGGGAGGGACCTTGGACGAAGTACTCTACAGTGGGGAGGGGAAACTTGTAGAGTCCACCTCCAGTGGAGGGACACGACATCAAGTCGGAGAGGTATGGTTGTCATTCCACAGTCAAAAGCTCTGACCCAGAATTGTTCCTGTCTGAAGGAAGTACAGACAGGGACAAAAAAATAAATAAAAGAAAAGGAGAAGCACATGAGAGGAAGGAGGGCCATTGTGATGCCCTGGGTGGTGTGCTTACGGCCAGGATCTGCCCTCTGAGAGGGGCAGAGCTGCCATCAAGCAGCTGAAAGAGTCCCAGGCAGATACCCAACCAACTGGACAGAGGCTAAGGACCCCTGTGGTTGAATTTGGGAAAAGCTGGAAGAAGCTGAGGAGGAGAGTGGCCCTATGGGATGACCAGCAGTCTCAACTAACATGGATCCCCGAGATCTCTCAGACACTGAGCCACCAAACAGGCAGCGTGCACCAGCTGATACGAGGCTCCAAACACATAGAGAAGAGGACTGCCTGCTCTGGCCTCAGTGAGAGAAGATGCACCAAACTCAGGAGACTTGAGGCCCCGGGGATTGAAGAGGCCTGGTGGAGGGTGGGTGGGTGGTAGGGGCACCCTTTTGGAGACTGGTAAAGGGAGAGGAGGGATGGGATGGGAAGCAGTCTGGGGGCAGACCTGGAGGGGGATGAAGTCTGGACTGTAAAAAAAAAAAGCATTAAAGAATAAAAATAAATAAATAACTAAAACAAAAATCAAAAATTCAAGAAAAGCATTTTTACGTTAATTTGCAAAAAGAACATAATTTAGTAGCATAAAAATAATATTATTTCATTTTGACTCATTTTCTATAAGAAATTAAAAAACATTACAACAAAGATTCTACATACCTCCCAAAATCTCACTAGTAATTAGAAATCAATCAATGAGGCCATAGGGCATATTTCATACTCAAAGACATATATACCCACTGACATGTCCTACATAGTGCTTGGGAAATGATTAGCTGACAACCAAAGAATATACATGGAGGGATCCATGGCTCCAGCTGCATATGTAGCAGAGGATGGCCTTATCTGTCATCAATGGGAGGGAGGCCCTTGGTCCTGTGAAAGCTTGAGGCACCAGCAGGGGGAAATCCTAGGGCAGGGGGGAAGAAGGGGGGGGGGGGGGGGGGCACCCTCATAGAAGCAAGGGGAGAGGGTCTGGAATGGAGGTTTGAGGAGGGGAAATGGGGAAGGGGATAACATTTGAAATGTAAACAAATAAAATATCCAATAAAAATTGAAAAAAATAAAAGTGTCAGTCATGTTTTGTCATGTTTGAAAGCAGAAGACTTTTCACCACCACTGTACTTAGGATATATGGAAAAATATCAACAGATTATTACTAGCATAATTAATCATAGGTTGATGGATGCATTTCCTCTTTGTAATATCATTTATTCACTATGTATCTAATCCATAAATTATGTTTTAAACATCATCATGTGCAACAATCCCACACTAGGCTGATCTAAAACCCCTTCAGATTTGCAAGTTGACAAACCCTCTGGAATGTTCTGTCATTGGTCTCTTTAAATAAATTTCAGCCTTGACACACAATCTGATAATAGGGTAAGCTTTGCTTTAAAAAAAAAATAGGTAAACTATGTTTCTAAGTAATTACTGTGTAAATTTACCATGCGTAGCATATTCTTGGTAATCTCACTATTTTGTACACTGTAATTAGAATTCAGTTGAATGGCACTCTATTGCACAGCCTGCACACTACCAGTTTCTAGTGGCATCACAGCTGGAACCATTTCTCAGGATGAAAGATCACCCCCAATAAACGTGCACTGCTTGAGGCTGAAAAATGCTCAAGTGTAAACTCTAAATTGGCTGCAAGTGTAGACATTCCTTGGCTTTCCCCTGTGTGGTATATTAAACAAAACTGAAACATTTAATTTTAATTAGAATATTGAATTAGATCTTCTGTCAAATCTAGGGCATAGTTACAAAGTGAGCTGGGCTATTGTAGCTAAAAGTGTTAAATGCATGTATTGAACACCACAGAGATCATTCATAGAATTGTAACCAAAAACTATGATGGAGATTGACTGATTAGAGATATTAGGAATTGCCCATGGGTAGAAAAAGTATGAAAGATTATAATGTTTGGAAGTGAATATAAATAGTTATATGCATACTGATTTTCTTATATATTCGATAATTTAACAAGTTTAATATTAAAAGTTTTCTTCCACTGACCTTAGAGATATGCACTAGTAAATAGTTTTATTAACTATGTTCCCCCAAGGAAGCACAAATATGCAGTTGATTGTGTTGAACAGATTTTAAGTCTTTTTCAAATCCTTTTTTCTTATTGCTACTCTTTTTACTACCTCAGTTTTAGTTAGCCTCCAAATGTATCACCAATGAGGCTGGAGAGAGGTTAATGGCTAGATGCACATATCAGCCTTGTAGAAGACAGGAGATGAGTTTCCTTAATTAAGTATCTTCCTATACCTCAAGCTCCAAAGTGATCTGACGCCTCTGTCCTTCAAGGGCATCTGCTGCACTCTCATGCACATACCCACATAAAGACACATAAGTAGAATAAAAATAATAATGCTTTCTAAAAAAATCTTGCCAAATATTTGGACATTTGGATTAGAGCTATGCAATTCTTTCTATTGTGTTTCTTTGTGATTGGACAATGGCGTACTGGGAGAAACTTCCTCAAGACTTTAGAACACATTAGAGAGTAACAAATGAGGAATAGAGTCTTCTGAAATGAAGCATTTAAAAGATGAAACAATAAAGTCAGAGTTGTTGCCAATCACCCTGGTGTTTGTCAGTTGATTTTTTATTTTCACTGAAAATATTTTTTATGTACTAGGAATTCTGATTCTGAAGCAATTTCACCAATAATTTATATTTTTATTTTAAGCAAGCCTAGCTCTTAGTTAAAACATTTAAAGATTCCAAGGTGAAATTTATTTTGAAGACTAAGCAAAAACCTTAAATGCAATGGTGCATGCTAGTAACCACTATGCCTTTATTTTCTAAAATTTTTGCACATAAACAAATGACTTTGGGGTCCAGAACATGAGTATATTCTGCATTTTAATGTATTCTTCCCTTTACATTTAGCTAGTTTACTTCCAAGAACCAAAGGGGTTTTTCTCTGTGTGACAACTGTAACAATTATAAAATCATTATATTAAGATCGCATACTTTTGATAATCTCATTGTAAATAAAAAAATTATAAAACTAATACTTCAAAGAAACAATATGGAGATTTGAGTAAGCTTCAAAATAAATTATTTGCTTGATAGAGAGAGTAGATTTTTAAACAGGCATAGAAGACTCCCAGTTGCAGGAAATTATTTCAGATACCAGATGCTCTTCTCTTGACTGAGGAAACTATTTTCTAAGGTTGTCAAGGTTTTTATGCTTATTGTCAAGGTTGAGGATCTTCCTGAGGTAGCCATTCAGAATTAATAGGTATAGAGTTTTATAGGGTCACTTTATAAAAGATTAAATGAGGGAGCTTATAAATTATCCATTAGAGAACTTTATTAGAATAATTACAGCCTTGCGGTCATAGACAGCTGCCACCTGACTCTGAAGTGTGCATTGGGAGGGCAAGAATCATGGACATAGGCAAACATGGTAACTGTGTCCTCAAATGGACACAAATCTTTTAATCTATCAGTTCCCCTCTATGTTTCCAGTGTATCAGGACACTGATCCCATCAAACTATAGAATGAGTAATCTTGTC
This sequence comes from Rattus rattus, assembly GCF_011064425.1. Classification (NCBI taxonomy): domain Eukaryota; kingdom Metazoa; phylum Chordata; class Mammalia; order Rodentia; family Muridae; genus Rattus; species Rattus rattus. The sequence continues at coordinate 47,304,011 of NC_046171.1, forward strand.
AAGGGTTATAGAATCTTCAACTCTATAGAACAAAAGGATTTTCTGAATCTTAGAGTTTTGAGTGCTGGGGTAGCCTAGCTTCATACATGACTTAGCCTACATTCTAAACATAGTTTAGGCTGTGCTAGGCAGGCCTTCAATAACAAGACTGAGGGAGACTCTTGGCTTTGATTCGGAAAATGGGGATGTGGGTTGATCTAGGAGGTACATGTTTTTAGTGTTTATTAAAAAATGTAACTGCCAAAGATACTACAAACTCTATAATTTTAATTTCTACATGAATTCTATGTGGAGACGATTATTTTTATTAAAGGAATGCAAAAAGAATATGAAGTCAGATATTATAATCATTGAATAACATTTTTTATATTAATCTTTTTTGTTGGATATTTTATTTATTCAAACATTATTCCCTTTTCCAGCTTACCCTCTGGAAACCCCTTATCCCATCCCCCCCCTCCTGCTTCTATGAGAATGCTTCCCCACCCAACCACTCCTGTCTCCCCACCCTGGCATTCCCCTACACGGGGGCATCAAGCCTTCATAGGATCAAGGGCCTCTCCTCCCAATGATGTCAGACAAGGCCATCCTTTGCCAGAAAGGCAGCGGGAGCCATGGGTCTCTCCATGTGTACTCTTTCGTTGAGTCCCTGGGAGGTCTGGGGTGGGGTCTGATTGGTTGATATGGTTGTTCTTCCTATGGGGTTGCAATTCCCTTCAGCTCCTTCAGCCCTTTCTCTAACTCTTCCATTGGAAACTCCATGCTCATTGTAAGACAAGTTAAGGTTAAAAGTTATGTTTTCTACCTCACGTTCAAATGTCTTTTCTGTTTTTTGTTTGTTTGTTTGTTTGTTTGTTTGTTTGTTTTTCTGTGGCAAAGGTAGGCTGCTGGAGTTTAGTGTATATGACACTCAGGAATTCCCAGAGCTTTTTTTATTTCTGTAACTTTAAACATTTTTTTCTAATTAGTCTTTTCACAAGAGATAAATAAAATAATCCTATTACTATCAGTAAACCTATATCATTTCTGCGAAGAGTCTGATGATTTTTTTCTACTAATTTGTCTTCTACTTCCGTAACATTAGGCAAAGGTAACATAAATACAAACTGTATAAATAATATAAATATAACTGTATCTTTAATAATACTATAAGCCAATGTTATGAAATATTGTTAATGAGGGGCACAGAAACTATGTAAGAGTCAGAACACCAGGAAGACAGCTACAAAAAGTCTATCATAGAAAACACCGCAGAAATGAAACAAGAACAGTGGTAATATGGTCATGTGGAAGAAGAAAAATTTCACTCTGTCTCATCCCTAAACAAAGAAATAAGTGTCCAGTATGAACAACTTGGAAAAGGAGAATTAGCCCCTAGAAAGCATGAAACCGATTACTGGTTGTCCAATGTAGCATGGTCATCCTTGAAACTCTATATAGACTATCACCACAAACCAGATTCAACGGGTTGTGTATGTGTCTGTGTATAATTATATACATATGTGTGTGTAATTTATGTATATACATATGTATAAATGCATATTATTAATAAAAGTAAAGAAAAGGCTACTAATTTTAGATGAGAGAACATGGGAAAGATTTGAATAAGAATATTTTAGACAGGATACCCAAAAGAGAGGCAAAGGGAAAGTAACCTGTTTCAAATAAACACATATAAAAATGAATTGCAAACTGATGATCAAAGACATATATTATTGTCTGCTGAGGAGTGTGTGAACTGCAGTGTGACAGCCCAGACACAGACTCAAAGCGTATTTTGTGCTTATTATATTATTATGGTTATTATTATCACCTAAGAATAATGAAACAGTAAGTAATCCAGTCGCTCATAAATAAATTTTTAATCACATTCCACAAATGTAAAAAAATCTAAATGAGATAATTCATTAATAGGAATATCACAATTTTCAAATTTATAGAAGGAATCCTAAGAGGTGGGTAGTCTTTTATTTAAAGTGGTTTATTTCAAAATCAATAATGAATGAAAATAAAAAAATATAATTAAAACACAAGTGTAACTATTCTTGGTTTTTGTTACTTATTGGTTATTTTACTTATTTACATTTCAAATGTTATTCCCCCTTCCCAGTTTCACCTCCTCAATCACTCTATGCCCTCCCCTGTCTCTATGGAGGTGCTCCCCCATTCACCTGCCCACTCCTGCTTCAGCACCTTAGCATTGCCCTATGCTGGTTCATCAAGCCTCCAGGAGACCAGCAGCCTTTCCTCCCATTGATGATAGATAAAGGAATCCTCTGCTACATATCCAGCTGGAGCCATGCGTCCCACACACCCTCCCCCCAATGTGTACTTTTTGGGTCTTTGATTGGTGGTTTAGTCCCTGGGAGCTTTGGGTGGTGTGGTTGGTTGATATTGTTGTTCATCCTATGAGGTTGCAAACTCTTTTAGCTCCTTTAGTCCTTGCCTTAATTCCTCCATTGGGGTCCCCAGGCTCAGTACAATGTTTGGCTAAATATATATGCATCTGTATTCATCAGATCTGGCAGAGCTTCTCATGGGACAGTTATACCAGGCTCCTGTCAAATTCTTGGCATCAGCAATCGTGTCAGGCATCTGTAAATGGGATAAATCCCTAGATAGTGCAGTTTCTGGATGTCTTTTCCTTCAGACTCTTCTCCACTCTTTGTCCTGGCATTTCCTTTTGACAGGAAGAATTCTGGATTGTTATTTTTGAGGTGGGTGGGTGACCCCATCCCTTAACCAGGGACTGTGCATATCCACTGGATATGATCTTTACAGGTTCTATCTTCCTTTTGTTGGATATTTTGGCTATTGTCCTCCCTATTGGGTCCTGGGAACCTCTTGGGTCCCTGGCATCTGGGACTTTCTAGTGGCTACCCAAGACCCCCCTTCCCCACTGCTGCAGACCTCCTTTCAAATGCGTCACCCTCTGTGCATTCACCCCATCGCAATCTGTAGACTGGCTCTGCTTCTTTCCTCCCCTTCCTTTCTCCCTCCCAGATCCCTCTCTCCCTCGGCCATCTGGGATTATTTTCTTACCCCTCTGAGTATAATTATTCTTGTAAATAATGGACATTTCAGAGCATTGCAAAGCTTCATTAAATCTTATTTGTTTTAATACATGTGGACAATTTTCGGACCCTACTCATAAGTCAAACTTACTCATATCAGATAATAGTTACCCCAACCCATTGCCTCATAATATTTGCAACTGTTCCTGTAACTTTCTTGTAATCACTAGTGCTGCAATTATCAGAAGACTCACTTACTTACAAAATTGGACTTTAATAGTAACCCATCCTTTGCATTGCAATTTTTTCTCCATCTAGTGTGAGTAGATATTTGCTCATATCTTTCAACTGATAACATCACAGAACAAAAGGCAACAGATTAATTTTCTTGATCAGTGCTATACAAAAATAATTCTCTCAACTGAATATGTCTAAGCCTAAACAAGAGTGAATCCAGAAAAAACATCTCTTCCAAGTGTTGCTGTCACTCTACCACTTAACTGAAGAAAATGTAAATTCCTTTGAATAAGAAATGTCAAAATAGGAAGAAAAATAAAAGATCATATTAGAACTTTCTGTAAAATATAAAATTATTTGAAAGAAAGTTATAGTCTATATAAATATTCTAGAATGAACACAGCTGTTAAAAATTATATCTCTTATATCTCATAGTTAGAGAGCATATCGTTATTAAAATATGCTACTTTATGTATAGAAAATAAAATTACTGAATATTATAATAACAAATGTGTATATATGCTAATTCGCCAGATATTAAAGAAAAAAATTGTAAAATGTATAGTACTATTTCATTTTAAGTAGTTGTTGACAAACTTCATAATTTATTTGTATTAATAACTTTAACTAATATACCCACACATGCTAGAATTTTATAATGTAAAGATGAGAATGATGAAAAATCTGTACAGGAATTTAATTTATGTTACTGACTAAGAGAGACTATTATTAAAATGAAATTTTCTTTCTTCAAGAACGAGTTATGCAAATTCACAGAAGAAAGCTGTAACGATTTGTCCAAGATGAGTAGAAAAAGTCAGGAAGAGAATTTGGCAAAACAACAACTATCAAGAAAATAACAATAAAAACAAAATAGTAAACAAAACAACAACAACAACAACAACAACAAACAAAGAAAAGAACCAGAAAGCCCATGGAGGAAATTTGGCCAAGAGCAAGCTGATTACAGGAGAGCAGAGGCCAAATTCTCAAATGTGAAGCATTTTAAACACTGAGATGACAGAACAGCTCATAAACCATCTGTTATTTGCTGATCCATCTGTTGTCAACACAGTCATTCAACACTCTTCGGCCTTCGAAACATCATCATTTACATTTTTCTTAATTGGAAAATAATAGTGGTGATTTAAAGAGGCAGTATTTGATTATGCTAAGCCATAAAATATCCATTTTTACCCTTATTATTATTTCCATTACTCATAATTAAGACATTGTATCATCATATCAATGGCTATACATAAAAATGTGCTTAGGTAGAAATATTAAATATATATTAACAAAGGCATTCTGCTAAAATTCAGCAATTCCTCGGCATGTGAATATTATGCACGATAGGTCCAATTTTCTAGATTTTGGAAAATCTAATTATTTGTTGATCATAATAAAATACTTTGTCATATAAACCAAAACAAATTCTATGTTTATGGAAAGCTATGAACTCAGAATGGCTGCAGTGTCTGCAGTGAAGTCAGTGGAGCATCACTTTATGTAATAAACATTATAAACTGAGGATATTTGGTTCATGTTGGCCACGCAGTTGTGATTATTCTAATCAGAAAAAAATATCAAATTCACTTATGTCTTATGATACATGTGTTTTTAGTGTAAGTTTATATTATTAACATATTTTGAAATAAAATAATGTCTGTCATTTTCTTTGCTCATATCATACAGTCCCATTGCTCCCCATCGCCTAGGACCTGAAAGTCTCCTATCCATTAAATATTCCCAGTTTGGCAATGTTCTATACATTTTTTAGATTTAGATTCCACATAGTACAATATGTTTTCATGTTTTTCTTTATGCATCTGTTTTATTTCAATTTGCATGATACTTTTAGTTCCACTAATTTAACTGACAATTAGGTTCTATCTATCTATCCATCACTAATTTGTCTATTGTTTGTATGGATACATAAAGACAGATATATACTAATTATATATGTATATAATTTATATATGCACATATAAAATTTTAACATATAACCATTTGTATTGATATATACCCAGTCTGATCTCCTGCATTGGCTACAGTAGAAACATAAGCAAACAAGCACGTAAGTCCAAGTAATAGTGCCATATGTTGATTTAGATTCCTTCAGTTACAAATCCTGGAGTAATACAGTTTTTTCCCTAGTGATTTTCCTAGTGGTTTACCTAACTTATTTTTACATAATTGTACATAAACACACCCCTTTATCTTGGTACAAAACAGTTATTGTTGAATTGTCCTGTATTTGTTGCAAGTAGTACATGATATTCAGAACAAAAATTTAAAAATAGATTAATTTTAAGATATTCACATTCATTCATTCTACTTCTACAATTTTACCCTTGTATCAATTTAATTTATTCTCTCGTACGATAGTAGTTCTTCTATATCCTATTTTTATGAATAACATTACATATTTATATAAAATCTAATATTCCACACATTAGAGAAAAAATATCTTTCAACTTCCGTCCTATTTTACTAAATAGTTTCATTTCTAGATGAAACTATTTACATATATGTGAGAAAATTTTCTATGTTAAATCTGAATAGAACTTTGATGTGTATAACTATATTTATATGTATATTACTGTATGTACACTCTATGTTCTTTAAGAATTTTCTCATTGATACATAGCTTTCTAGATTCCATTGATATTTGACCATCGTGACTAGGATTACAATACAGATTATATATATGCCATATATATGTGTACTGAAAAGCAATACTATACACATAGCCCAAAATTGTATAGATGGAAAACATTAATTTACCTTTAGTATTTTTAAGTAGTGAGTATACCTATAAAATTTGTAATATTCTTACAGCTGCAGAGCATACATTTCTTCTAGCAATGTTTTATGAGTTACTTTTCTGTTGCTGTAATACTATACCTAAAATTATCTTAAGGATGAAAATGTTTATTTTCATATATAATTGCAGAGGAATAAGAGTTCTTTATAGTTTGGAGTCATGGCAGTAAGTAGCAGAAATTTTAGCTTGACAAGAAATTTGAAAATTCAAATCTGAACCATGTTCATTAAACAGAGAGAGAAATGGAAGGGTGATGAGGCTTTAAGGTCCTAATGGCCATCCTTAGTGATTTAGTTCCTCTAGAAAGTCTGGACACCCTGAACATTCAAGTCACTACCTTCAAGTGGGGATCAAGTATTCAAATAGTCCAATGGGGATACTTTTTATCCAAACCATAATAAATGTATAATGATTCATTTTTACATGATATTGGCTCCTATTCTACTCTACAATAAATACTTAGGCTACAAGAATAGGAAATGAAATATAATGAAACCTGACAAAGAAAGTTGACAAGCTCTAAAATGAATTTCAGAAACACAGGTCTTGCTACATTTCAGAAAGTGTTTGTAATTTCTAAAATATTTCTGATGGAGTTATTAGTTCCTCTTTTATAAGGGATTATATCACCAGTAAATAGGTATAATTACATTTTTCTCGGTTATAGTTACACTCTTTCTTTCTCTTATCTTGACTTTTAAAATGGTAATGCAAGTACAATAAAATGAGGACTCCTTAGAAGGGTCACATAACCAATTTCTAATAATTATGTACATAAAACTATAAAATCTCACTGATGTACTAAATTTTTAGATTGTATATATTTTGAAGAACTAAACTAAAATAAATGGTTTAATCCATTCCTTATTTTAGTGGTTATTTTACTTATTTACATTTCAAATGTTATTCTACTTCCTGGTTTCCCATCTGCCAAGCCTCTATCCTATCCTCCATATCCCCTGCTTATAAAAAGGTCCTTCCCACCACCCCCACCCTCAGTGCCCTAGCATTCCCTAACACGGACACCCAGCCTTCCCAGGACAAAGGGCCTTCCCTCCCATTGATGATAAATGAGACAATCCTCTTCTACATAAGCAGCTGGAGCCAAAGCATCTGCTTCTGTATTGGTCATGCTCTGGAGACAGCTATATCAGGTTCCTGTCACCAAGCACTCTAGACATTAGCAATTGTGTCTGGGTTTGGTGTCTCCCTATGGGATGAATCCCCAGGTGGGTCAGTCTCTGGATTTCCTTTCTTTCAGTTTTAGCTCCACTCTTTGTCCCTATATTTCCTTTAGATAGGAACAATTCTGAGTTAATATTTCTGAATTGGGTGAATGGCCCCATCCCTCACCTGGGGGTCATGCCTAACTTCTGGATATGGTCTCTACATATTCTCTCTCCCCTTTGTTGGGTATTTCAGCTAACGTTGCCCTCTGGGAGCCTCTTGCTTTCCTGGCATCTGGGACTTCCTGATGGCAACTCTCAGTTTCCCATTCCCCACTGCTACATGTTTCAATTTCCTGACCCTCTATATATCTTCCCTGTCTCCTCCCACACCTGATCCTGTCCCCTAAACCATCCACTCCTTTCTTGCTTCCAAGTCTCTCCCTCCCTCTACCTCCTATGATTACTTTATTCCTTCTTCTAAGTAGGACTTAAGCATCCACACTTGGTCTTCCTTTTTGAACTTCATATGGTCTGTGAGTCATGTTGTGAGTATTCCGAGCTTTTTGCCTAATATTCATTTATCAGTGATTTCTTTTGTGACTGGATTACCACAATCAGGATAATATTTTCTAGTTTCATCCTTTTGCCTGTGAATTTCATAAATCATTGTTTTAATAGCTATGTAGTACTCCATTGTACTAATGTGCCACATTTTCTGTATCCATTCCTCTGTTGAGGGACATTAACCCACACCCCTATAGTTACCAGACCTTGACAAAGAATTCAAGTGGAAATAGTGTTGGGTCAAGTAGTGGTTAACATGTAGAAGAATGCAAATAGATACATTTTTATCTCCTGGTACAAAGCTTAAGTCCAAGTGGATCAAGGACCTTCACGTGAAACCAGTTACACTGAATCTACTAAAAGAGAAATCGTGAAAGAGACTCAAACACATCTGTACTGGAGAAAATTTCATGAACAGAACATCTAAGGCTCTAAGATTAAATGAAGACAAATAGGACCTCATAAAATTGCAAAGCTTCTGTAAGGCAAAGGACACTGTCATCAGGACAAAATGGCAGCCTACAGATTAGGAAAAGATATTTACCAATCCTACATCCAATAAAGGGCTAATATCCAATATATAAAAAAAACTCAAGAAGTTAGACTGAAGAGAACCAAATAATCCTGCAAAATAGGGTACAGAACTAAATAAAGAATTCTCAACTGAGGAATATCAAATGGCCAAGAAGCACCTAAAGAAATGTTCAACATTCTTAGTTATCAGGGAAATGCAAATCAAAATAATTCTGAGATTCCACTTCACACCTTTAAGAATGGCTAAGATAAAAACCTCAGGTGAGAGAAGATGATGGCAAGGATGTGAAGAAAGAAGAACACTCATCCGTGACCAGTGGGATTGCACACTAGTACAACCAGTCTGGAGATAAGCCTGGTGGTTCCTCAGAAAACGGGATAGAGTAGTACCTGGACACCCAGCTATACCACCCCTGGGCATATATCCAAATGATGCTCCAACGCTCCCTTATGTTCATAGCAGCCTTATTTATAATAGCCAGAAGCTGGAAACCTGATGAAGGTTTTTATTCCAAGGTCTGATAAGGAATTTATCCTGGTTACTTTCATTTGAGGGACAGAGACATAATACTGCTTTTGTTGATAGATTGAATAAAAACATAATAAATCACAACTATTTTAGAAATTGATATTAAAATTTTCTGGATCATCTTTGGAGGCTTTTAAATCTCTACTTATAATTTATTTTATTCATTGTTTGTTTGTTTATTTAACTGGTATGTATAGTTTGTAAATATACATTTCTTTGTACCACATGTGTGCTGTGTTCAGAGATGCCTGCCGAGGGTATCAGGTGCCTTAAATCTTGAGTTAAAAAATTGTCAGCTTCTATATGGTTGGCCTTATTGGATAGAAATAACTATATGACATATAAAGATAGAGATATAAACATTGGTATATTTACAAAGAGAAGTGGAAATAAATCTATCTATCTATCTATCTACTATCTATCTATCTATCTATCTATCTATCATCTATCCATACATACATAGAGACAATGTATAGGTATATACAGTTATATAGGTATATATATATATATATATATATATATATATATATATATGTGTGTGTGTGTGTGTGTGTGTGTGTGTGTGTGTGTGTGTGTGCTTGGACATATACACATAGATAAACATATATGAGTTAACATATTGTTTTGTTTTATATATATGCATATGTTCATATATATGTATATGTAGAAATATATTAACTATGTATATGTGTGTATGAGTGAGTGTATCTGAGATAGTAAGAGAGTGCAATGATACAAATTTTCTGCATCTCTAGTAGAAACAAAAAAGAGATAATATTTAATTATTTTGTATCAAAGATATATTTCTTCAAACTCAATTAGAGGCAATAAAGTCCTTGTGTAGCCTCTTTTGAAATTGTAAAAGTATTTTATACATATTTACATTGGGAAGCAAATATTTTGATCAGTGTAATGGAAGAAAACAAACAAGCCTTAAGCCCTTATTTATGAAGAATTGGCAGGAAAAGTGGTATTTCAAGTGAATTCACATGAAGTAAATATTCCGTATGATTAAAAAAATAACTGTATGACTCAAATATTCCTATCATTATCTGTCTATTAAAATTTAAATGTTAAGTTGGAAAGAGATGACATTTGCTATTCTTTGGAGATCCTTTTTTTTAATTTTTTTTATTTTTATTATTAACTTGAGTATTTCTTATTTACATTTCGAATGTTATTCCCTTTCCCGGTTTCCTGGCAAACATCCCCCTAACCCCTCCCCCTCCCCTTCTTTATGGGTGTTCCCCTCCCCACCCTCCCCCCATTGCTGCCTTCCCCCAACAATCAAGTTCACTGGGGGTTCAGTCTTAGCAGGACCAAGGGCTTCCCCTTCCACTGGTGATCTTACTAGGATATTCATTTTTGCAGATCCTTTTGAGTATCATCCTGAGCTCTGAAGATAGCACTGTTACTCTACCATTACTTTTTCTTATTTATTTATTTGTTTGTTTATTTAATTTATTTTATTTTATTTAGATAGTTTTACACTCCAAATATTATTCCCTTTGGGTCTACCCCTGATTGTTTTACACATCACATGCCTCCTCCCCACCTTCACCCCCAGTCTCCACCAGGATGTCCCCATCCTATCCACCCCACCAGATCTTTAAATTTCCTGGGGCCTCCAGTCTCTTGTGGTTTACGTGCATCTTCTCTGACTGAACCAGGACTTGGGAGTCCTCTGCTGTATATGTGTTGGAGACCTAATCTCAGCCAGGATATGCTGCCTGGTTAGTGAACCAGTGTCTGGGAGATCTCAGGGGTCCAGGTTAATTGAGACTGCTGGTCCTCCTACAGGGTCGACCTCCAGCTTCTTCCAGCTTTTCACCACTTTGCTGACCACAGCAGTTTCTGTCCATTGGTTGGTGCAAATATCTGCATCTGAGTTTTGCATCTGCTTGTTGGGTTTTTCAGAAGGAAGTTATGATAGGTCCCTTTTTGTGAGCAGTTCATATCCTCAGTAATATTGTCAGGTCTTGGGATCTCCTTTTGAGATGGATCCCACTTTGGGCCTGTTGCTGGATCTTCTTTTCCTCAGGTTTCTCTGAATTTTCATCCCTGCAGTTCTTTCAGACAGGAACAATTATGGGTCAGAGCTTTGGCTATGGGATAGGAACCCCATCCCTCACTTGATGCCCTGTTTTTCAGCTGGAGGTGGATTCAATTAAGTTCCTTCTCCCCACTATAGGGCCTTTCATCTAGTGTCCCCACTTTTAGTATTGAGAATCTCTCACTTCCAAAGTTTCTGGTATATTCTACTGTGTCATCCCAACATCCTTCCTCCTGAGGTCACCTGTATCCATTCTGCTGGCCCTCAGGGCTTCAATCTTTTTACCCCACCCAATACCAGATCATCTTCCCCTCTCCCACAACTCCGTCCCCTTCCCCTGTCCCTCCCTCCTCCCTTACCTCCTTCCCTGCCCCCTTTGGGTTGCTTTCTTCTCCCTCCCAAGTGGAACTGAGATGTCCTCATTTTGGCCCTTTAGCGTGTTGACTTTATAAGTTCTGTGAACTTTACCTTGGGTTATTCTGTACTTTTTATTTTATTTTATTTTATTTTTGGCTAATACCATGCATGTCTGAGTTACCTCACTCAGGATGACATTTTTTAGTTCCATCCATTTGCCTGCAAAACTCAGCATGGCCTCGTTCTTAATAGCTGAGTAGTATTCCATTGTGTGAATTAATCTCATTTTCTGTACCCATTCTTCTTTCATGGGACATCTGGGTTGTTTCCAGCTTCTGGCTATCACATATAAGGCCACGATGAACACAGTGGAACACGTGCCCCTGTGGTGAGGTGGGGCATCTATCTTATACATGCTTAAGAGTGGCATGGCTGGTCTTCAGGTAGATCTATTTCAAACTTTCTGAGGAATCTCCAGATTGGAGGTACTCCGTTGTGTTCCCTTTTCTCCACTTCCTCCCCAGCATCAGTTTTTTATCTTAGCCATTCTGACTGGTGTGAGGTGAAATCTCAACGTTGTTTTGAATTGCATTTCCCTGATCACTAAGGACTTTGAACATTTTTTTAGGTGCTTCTCAGACATTCCTCTATTTTGAATTTTCAGTTTTGGTTCTATACCACATATTTTGACAGGGATTTTTGTTTGTTTGTTTCGTTTGTTTTGTTTTTTGGTGGAAAGCTTCTTGAGTTCTTTATTTATTTTGGATATTAGTCCTTTATCAGATGTGGAGTTAGTGAGGTTTTTTTCCCAATATGTAGGTTGCCGATTTGTATTGACTATGTCCTTTGCCTTACAGAGGCTTTCCAATTTCATGAGGTCCCATTGTTCAATTCTTGATCTTAGAGTGTGAGTCATTGGAGTTCTGTATAGGAAATTTCTGCCTGTGCCAATGAGATCAAGGCTCTTTCCTATACTTTCTATTCTATTAGATTCAGTGTACCTGGTTTTATGTTGAGGTCCTTGATCTACTTGGACTTGAGCTTTGTGCATGGTGACAAATATAGGTCTATTTTCATTTTTCTACATATAGACATCCAGTTAGTCCAGCACCATTTATTGAAGATGTTTTTTAGAACTTTCCAGCTGATAAACGACTTTAGCAAAGTGGAAGGATATAAAATTAAATAAATCAGTAGACTTCCTTTATACAAATGATAAACAGGTTAAGAAAGAAATTAGGGGAAAAATTCACTTCATAATACACACAGATAATATAAAATATCTTGGGGTAACTCTGATCAAACAAGTGAAAGACATTTATGATAATAACTTCAAGTCTCTCAAGAAAGAAATTGAAGATCTCAGAAAATCTAGAGATGTCCCATGCTCATGGATTGGCAAAATTAACATAGGAAAAATTGCCATCCTTCCAAAGGCAATCTCCAGATTCAATGCAATTCCCATCAAAATCCCAGCACAATTCTTCAAAGACATAGAAAATGCAATTCTCAACTTCATCTGGAAAGGGAAAAAAACCAGAATAACCAAAACAATTCTTAACAACCAAAGAATGGCTCAGGCAATCACCGTCCCTGACTTCAAACTCTACTGCAGAGCAATAGTGATAAAAACTGCATGTTATTACTACAGAGATAGACAGGTTGATAAATTGAATAGAATTGAAGGCCCAGAAATAAAACCACACACTTTTGCACACTTGATCTTTGACAAAGAAGCCAAAAATATACTATATGCATATTTCTAACAAAAGTCATTGCTTGTGTTCTCTCATCCTTATCTCTGAATTTGGATATTTTATTTATTTACATTTCAAGTGTTATCTATTTTCCTGGTTTCCTCTCCAGAAACCCTTTATCCCATCTCTCCTATCCCTATTTCTATGAGGAGCTCTCTCACCCAATCACCCATTCCCATCACCCTGACATTTCCTTATACTGGTGCATCTAGCCTTCCTGGACCAAGGGCCTCTCCTCCCATTTATGTCCAACAATGCCATCCTCTGCTACATATGTGGATTGAGCCATAAGTCCATCCATGTGTACTCTTTAGTTGATGGTTTAGTCCCTGGGAGCTCTGAGGTGTCTGGTTGGTTGATATTATTGTTCTTCCTATGGGTTTCAAACCCCTTTAGCTCCTTCATTCCTTTTTTTAACTCTTCCATTGGAGACCTCATGCTCAATCCAGTGGTTTGCTGTGAGTATCCACTTCTATATTAGTCAGACTCGGGCAAAGCCTCTCAAGGGGACAGCTATATTAGGCTCCTATCAGCAAGCACTTTTTGGCATCCACATTAGTGTCTGGGTTTGGTGTCTGTTTATGGAATGGATCCCATGTGTGGCAGTTCTGGTTGGCCTTTGCCTCTGTCTCTCAAGGCCTTTCTATCAGTTTCTGATCTATACTTTGTCTCTATTTCCTCCCTTGAGTATTTAGTTCCCAATCTAAGAAGGATTGAGGCATTCACAATTTGGTTGTCCTTCTTGACAGGACATGTGGTCTATGGATTGTATCTTGGGTAATTCCAGCATTGGGACTACTATCTACTAATTAATGAGTGCATACCATGTGTGTATTTTGGGGATTGGGTTACCTCACTCAGGATTAAAAGTTCCATCCATTTGCCTAAGAATTTCATGAAGTCGTTGTTTTTAATAGCTCAATAGAACTCCATTGTGTAAATGTACCACATTTTCTGTATCCATTCCTTCATTGAAGGACATCTGGGTTCTTTCTAGCTTCTGGCTATTATAAATAAGACTGCTATGAACATAGTGGAGCATTTGACCTTGTTATATGTTGGAGCATTGTTTGGGTATATGCTCAGGAATGGTATATCTGGGCCCTCAGGTAGTACTATTGGACAGACTTAAAAAAAAACAATTTTGAGATAAAATTAATGAGGCCCCAATCCTACAGAAGAAATTCTACACAGATTGCCTTCCCCAGAGATGAAAACAGCAATTGTCTTTCCAATGCTAAGTGATCATCGCTAAAATCATACATTCAGAAGGTGTTGTGCAAACCGAATAGCTATATTTAGAAATATATTTTATATGCATATATGCATACAAAAAATTAGTTTTTAAAAAGAGGACAGGAATTTGATGGAGAGAGAGTAGAGATATGTAGAATGATTTGAAGAGAGGAATGGGAAAGAAAAAACTAATTAAATTAAAATCTCAAAAATAGAAATATTTTGCATAAAATGTTTTCCATATTTTCTTGGATTGTTGCATTTGTTCAATCACTTTGGTACATATTAAATTCTAACTTTCATCTCTCCTTCAGTTTTCTTTTATTATGTTAAATTTAAGCAACTGTATTAAACTTATTAACCATTCCAGGGAATTATTAGGAATATGTTATTTGTTTATTTAAACTCATCTTTTAAATTGTCCAATTGTATTTTTTTTATCTTTCTGTGTTTACATTCCAATGGATTTAGGCATATTTCAATGCATACTTTTGTTATAAGATATCTGAAAAGTGATGGTGAAGTTGATATAGGTTGATGTACTCTAAGAGTCGAAATCACACCTGTGTTTCTTCAAAAAAAAATGTATCCTTTACCACACCAAAAATACAAGAGCAATCTGGCATCACTTAACAATTGTGAAGTTTAGATTATCAAAGTAGGATTGGACTTGAAATTCAAAACTTTATGAGAAGAAAAAGATGTAAAACACTTGCAAAATATTACAGAGAAAATTTATACAGGGGCTTATTCAAGTTATTCACTGAGGACAAATGCTGGTTTATTTCAATCTTTTCTTGTCCTGAGAAGAGGTAACTTGAGGTCTCTAAATGGTTGTGTTCTTTCTAATAGAGTCTTCAAATCTCTATTAACAAAACTCAGTCTTATCCAAAAATAATTTTTAAATGTATGTTTTATGCAAATGGCTATACAAATGAAAAGTAAATCATTCATAAATACAAAACATTTCATATTATAACTTTTCCTTTTCTAGTGGGAATGAATCATGTGAAAGTTGTTAATGGAAGTAAAGTGTAAGAAAAGATAAATCAAGTAAAATTACAGTCAAGTGTCATTATGATAAGTAACTTCATTGCTTAAAGAAAGACATTTGACGGTTTTAATGGTAAAGAGTGCTTGAAACCTTTGCAGTAATTTAAAACTAAGTGATGCTTTCTATTTACATGGGGAGAATGGATACAGATAAAATGAGATTTTGTCCCATCAATAGCAATCTTCATTTGTGTAAATCTGCCCTATCTAATCAACATTCTTGAATTTTTCATGTACTGAGTAAAAACACATAAGGATATCTATCTTTGGGTACTTCATTTGTGATAAAAACTATGCATATAAAGATGGTATTACTAAATACATAGTGGCATATAACTTTTATACTATCATTTTATTTATTACTGTGAAAGATGAGGACCATTGGCAACATCATTAATAAAGAAATGTACTAAATATATAGTTGTATGTATGCCAGACATCCTATTATATTTAAAAGATTATTTATATCAGTATTATTTTAAAGCCCTGAAATATATTACATGATTAACAATACAATCACGAGTGCTATTATCATATTCATAGTAGTTGTTATATGTTAAATATATCATGAACTTAAAAACTGAATGCAGTAATTAAATCTTATTCTCTGATTTACAAAACATAATTGCTAGATATTAATTCTAAGTCAGTATAACAAATGATCTTAAATCTCACTATGTTAGCTGTAAAACTGTTGGTAAATAATATAAATTTGACTATATTCTTTTCTCTGACTACTCAGAATGCTTCCATGTTAGCTAGTAACCAGCAAGTCTACAGAATAATTATTTAAACAAATATCAGTGTTTAAAAAATAGTCACAAATCAGCTGGTAACAAGAAAATGCAGTGACCAACACACAGACAGACCTGAGATAACAAACTGTCAATGGAGATTTCTTGTTGGGTTTTCAGCTCAACAACGTTATAAATGATTATAAGGGCCATTAAATATATCCACACTGCTTAACAATGGGAGTGGAAATAGCTGTTTCTCAGACATATGTGCTTATGTATTTTGAATAATAAAATTCAGTAGCTGACTCATAAACGAGATCTGTTCTCACCAATTGACTTTCTTACAATGTTAAGGATTCCAGTATAAAAAAAGAATTACTATTGGAGCTACTCAAGTGAGCTCCTCTCCAGAAGCAATGGCTTTGGTGCACTAGAGTTACTTTTTTGAAGACTGTATGTTGATGCTTGATGTAAAATGCCCTTGGGAGAATGGTCAGTTGAAATAATTTGCATTTGAGGAGGAAGATGCTATATACCTCCTCCACACACAGTTTTACAATATATGTACTTGTTTCTTTACACTACTCTGAAATTATAGCAGATTGGTATTAGCTTCAAAAAGATTAGTTGATATATTTTTGGTTTGTTTGGTTTTGTTTTTTGTTCCACGGATAATTCAAACATGTTTTAAGTTAGATACTGTCTTACAGTGGTCAAATAAAGCAAAATAATACTTAGAGTGCATTTAAAATGAGGTCAATGTTTTCTCAATATCAGAAAAGTATCATGCTATTACCAAATGAGAAGAGCAAGTTACACACAGAGAACCTCTGTGTTGAGTCACTGAACAGAAGAATAAAAAAAGGTAAGGAGGTTTTGTTTGTTTCTTTTTTGGTTTTTGTTTTTTGTTTTTTGGTTGTATATTAAGTCTTTTATCAGGAATAAAGGGTAATTAAATTTTTATTCCACTTTAAAAACTTTTTTGAAATTTCTTTAATGAATTGTGATAGTTTTTATTTTCTGTCACCAAATTCACATCTGTCAAAGTCAGTATGTAGAAGAATACAAATCGATCCAGTCTCACTGCCCTATACAAAGCTCAAGTCCAAGAGAATCAAGGACCTCTGTCTAAAACTAGATACACTCAAACTAATAGAAGAAAAAGTGGGGAAGAGCCTTGAACACATGGGCACAGGGAAAAATTTCCTGAACAGAACACCAGTGGCTTATGCTGGAAGATCAAGAATCAACAAGTGGGGCCTCATAAAATTGCAAAGGTTGGGTAAAGCAAAGGACACTGTCATTGGGACAAAATGACAACCAACAGATTGGGAAAAATCTTTACCAATCCTACATCTGATAAAGGGCTAATATCAAATATATACAAAGAACTCAAGAAGTTAGACTCCAAAGAATCAAATAACCCTATTAAAAAATGAGCTAGAGAGCTAAACAAAGGATTCTCAACTGAGGTATATAGAATGGCTGAGAAGCACCTAAAGAAATGTTCCCCAATATGAACAACAATGCCAACCAACCAGAGCTTCCATGGACTAAGCCACTACCCAAAGACTATACATGGACTGACCCTGGTCTCCAACCTCATAGGTAGCAATGAATAGCCTAGTAAGAGCACCAGTGGAAGGGGAAGCCCTTGGTTCTGCCAAGACTGAACCCCCAGTGAATGTGATTGTTGGGGGGAGGGCAGTAATGGGGGGAGGATGGGGAATGGAACACCCATAGAGAAGGGGAAGGGGAGGGGTTAGGTGGATGTTGGCCTGGAAACCGGGAAAGGGAATAACAATCAAAATGTAAATAAGAAATACCCAAGTTAATAAAGATGGGGAAAAAAGAGAAATGTTGAACATCATTAGTCATCAGAGAAATGCAAATCAAAACAACTCTGACATTCCACCTCACACCAGTCAGAATGGCTAAGATCAAAAACACAGGTGACAACAGATGCTGGCAAAGATGTGGAGAAAGAGAAGCACTCCTCCATTGTTGGTGGGATTGCAAACTGATACAACCACTCTGGAAATCAGTCTGGAGGTTCCTCTTAAAATTTTATTTGCACTATCTGAGGACTCAGCTATACCTCTCCTGGGCATATACCCAAAAGATGTTCCAACATATAAAAAGGACACATGCTCCACTATGTTAATAGCAGTCTTATTCATAATAGCCAGAGCTGGAAAGAACCCAGGTGTCCTTCAGTGGAGGAATGGATACAGAAAATGAGGTACATTTACACAGTGGAGTTCTACTCAGCTATTAAAACCAATGACTTCATGAAATTCTTAGGCATATGGATGGAACTTGAAAACATCATCCAGAGTAAGGCAACTCAATCACAAAAAAAAATCACATATGGTATGCGCTCACTGATAAGTGGATATTAGCCCAAAAGCTCTGAATAACCAAAATACAGTCCACTGACCACATGAAGCTCAAGAAGAAGGATGACCAAAGTGTGGAGTCTTTAGTCCTTCTTAGAAGGGGAAACAAAATATTGATAGTAGGAAATATGACAATAAAGTTTGGAGCAAAGAATGAAGGAAAGGCCATCCAGAAACTGCCCCATTTGAGGATCTAGTCCAAATACAGCCACCAATCAAAATCTGTATTGCTGATGCCAAGAAGTGCATGCTGACAGGAGCCTGATATAGCTGTCTCCCAAGAGGCTCTACAACAACATCACAAATACAGAGGCAGATGCTAGCAGCCAACCATTGAACTGAGAACAGTGTCCCCAGTGGAGGAGTTAGAGAAAGGATTGAAGGAACTAAAGGAGTTTGCAACCCCATAAGAACAGCAATACCAACCAACCAGAGCTCACAGGGACTAAACCACCATCCAAAGAATACATACATGGACAGACTCATGACTCCAGCTGCATATCTAGCAGAGGATGGCCTTGTTGGGCATCAATGGGAAGAGAAGCCCTTAGTCCTGCCAAGGCTCAATGCCCCAGTGTAGGAGAATGTCATGTTGAGGAAGTAGGAATGTGTAGGTGGGGGGATGAGGAAACACGCTCATAGAAGAAGAGGGAGGGGGGAATGGGATATGTTATATGGCCTGGAAACCCGGAAAGGGGATAACATTTGAAATGTAAATAAAAACTGTCAAATAAATAAAAGAAATAAAGATGGATCTTCATTGTTTCTTTCAAAACATTGTTCCACAAAAGCAAGTGTGTCGTAAATGTGGAGAAAATTAAGCCATTTTAATATTACTGAAACATTAACTATACAATCGAATTTGTTGGATAAATATTAACAAACTATTTTGACAGATCTGTAGCACAGACATACGTTTTGCTAGGCCCCTAATCCAATCTGAAAGCAAATGGTTACAACCATAACATCCACCCCACTGTCATGCCCAAGATCATATCTTGTAATGCTGGCTTCACAGAAAAGCATTTATGCACACAGAGTAAAGATAAATGAAAATTTTATATGTATTTATTAAATATAAAAAATCTTGTTTAGATACTCATTTAGAAATATAGTCTTCTACATGTTCAATATTAAATGAAGCTAATAAAACTATATAGGCACAATGAACCAAGCACAGAAACAGATGCCAGGTGCAAATAAAGGGTAAACGAACAACTCAGAAATAAATCTCCTGTCTGTATTAACAAAATTTATCAAAGCAGCTGAATAGAATATTTCCGTCAATTATATTCATCTACTATTTTGAGAGATATAAAATTTTAAATTACGTGTCTTTTTCTCATTTATAAGAGTTATAATTGCTTTAGACATTTTGACCATGTAAGAATTGTTTTATACATTAAATTGAGATTACATCCATGTCTCTGAATGTTGACAGTACAGATGCCACAAGGAACACCTATGTAGGTGGACAAAGATGGTGAGTATTATTAATGCCGATTCACCATTTCTCAGAACACTTACTTCCTTTAATGTGCTGATACTTTTTTTCTTCATCCCAGCAAATCACAATGCAAAACAGGCTTCATACAAATTTTGAAGTTATTTTTGTAGAAGAAAAATAGTAGTCATATTATTGAATCCATTTTTCAGTAGCTGATTAATTTCTGGTCTGCAATGCTATTTTATAAAAGAGAACTGTACTATTTTGTGTTGTAACAGCACCTCATTGTCATTTTTGGTGCAAGGAATGATACAATCCTGTTAATTCTTAAGCTTTAAGAGTATTGTTTTGTTATTGTTTAGTACAAAATTTATATCCTTAGATCATTAATAAGTCTGGTCTTTTGTATAAATTGATTCAGGCCAAGTAACCAAGGCAGGCTGAACTGGAGAGCATGAGAATGACCTCATTCCCATTTTTTTTTGTTCAGAACTGATCATTAAAACTGTAGCTTATAAATGGAGTACAGCACTAAACAGAAAATTCTCAATGAAGGAATCTCGAATGGTGGAGAAGCACACAAAGAAAAGTTCAAAGTCCTTGGTCATCAGGGAAATACAAATCAAAGCAACTCTGATGTCCCATCTTATGCTTATCAGAATGGCTAAGGTAAAAAGTTCACAAGCGAGCACATTAGCCAGGATGTGGAGCAAGGTGAACACTTCTTCATTGTTGGTTTGAGTGCAAACTTGTACAACCACTTTGGAAATCTATATGGTGGTTTCTCAGAAAACTGGGAATAGTTCTACCTCAAGATTCAACTATACCATTCCTGGGCATATACCCAAAAGATGCTCCAACATCCCAGAAAGACACCATGCTCATAGAAACGTTATTTGTAGTAGCCAGAAACTGGAAGGAACCTAGTTGTCTGACAACTGAAGAATAGATAAAGAAAGTGTGGTACACCTACACAGTGGAATATTATTCAGATATCAAAACAAAGACGTAATGGATCTTGCAGGCAAATGAATGGAACTGAGAATATCATGCTGAGTGTGGTAACCCAGTCCCAAAAGGACATGCATGGTAGGTTCTCATTTATAAGTGGAGATTAGTTATAAAATGCAGGTACCATATAACACTCCACAAGGGAGAAAATAAGGAGGAAAGCCCAAGCAGGGAATTTTAAACCTCACTCAGAAACGGGAATAACATGGTCATAGGAAGCAGACGGAGGAACGGAACTGTGAGGGAAGGGTGATGGGGAACAGAATGGGGAATTCAGGATCAGGTGTGGGGAAGGACAGGGCAGATGGCTAGATGGCCATGAAAATGAATGGAAATCTGCAGTTGACAGGAATGTGGAAGGGGAGAGCCTTTACAGGACCAAGTCAGAGCCCTGGGATAAGGGAGGAGCCCAAATCAAAGGCGACAACATTAGCGGTGATTAACTATATTGGGCACATGGAAACTGAAGAGTACAACTCCTGTAGCTAGGAAGGAACCCCAGTGGAGCAATAGAGAAACCAACCTCCCACAAAGTTTGAAGTTTTAATGAATGATATTTGGAAAATTGTATATATGTATCAAGAATCATTTTAAATTTCATTTTATGTTCAGTTCAGCAAGAAATATATTCTTAATACTAAAATTTATTGTGAGGAAACGGGAGACAAAATTTGAGACATTCATGTGCTAAGTTTTTGACAAAACTTCGCAGTTTGGGGCAATGAAAACGGCAGCATAACAACGGGAATATTCAATAGAACCACTAGCTAAGGTACAGACTAATTGTTGATACAAGAGATGAGTGCTAAGAATATAGAAGAATCTAAAAAAAGAATTCTAAATTTTTGAATAGATTGGGTAAAATAACTAAGACAAATAAATATAGACTAAAAAATACATACATATGTATATATATATATGTATATATACATATATATATATATATTTGTGTGTGTGTGTGTGTGTGTGTGTGTGTGTGCACAACAAACATATTTATATATCTTCAGAGAGAGAGAAAGACAAAAAAAAGAGAAATTCTGCTACTGCTTAGGGTTGTCATGAATGACCTGGCACAAGTAATATTTTATTTTGACTTCTAAAGTAGCTAACACTACCGGGAATATAAAATGATTTATTTTCAGATGTTTTAAAGCATGTACAAGAGCATATTTAAATAAATTAAACTTTCTAACTACATATTCCTTAAAAATCTAATCTGTTTAAAATAACTTTGTCACCACCAGAAATTTGAAACTACCCATTCATCAACTAGTAAACACATTGGGATATATGCTTAAAATTTAACACTATTGCAAGTAAAAGATATATCAAATAACGTAAGATTAGCATCTACAATTAGGTAATACAGATGAGTATTTAATTTAAGCCAAATTCAAATGTAAGAAAGAATTTTTACCTACTATTATTTTTCTGAGACTTTCCAAATGGTAAGTTTTGGAGAAAGAGAAAAGTAACTACCAAATGACAAAGGCTCATACTGAGAGGCAAAAATGGTACCGTAGATAGGACAGAATACTCTGTTATAATAGAAATATTCAGTCTTCATTATTCCACGTAATTATATGTCTGCTCGTATTGGTCATATTTTATAGGTGTTTGCATCTAACACTAGTAAATTTTAACTCTTGTAAAATTTCTCCTAAATAATATGATCATTAAAGTTAAATAATAAATAATAAATTAATATATAATTAATAATAATTATTAATAATATATTGTCTGACAAACTGTAAGCCTTCTATGAGCAAATACTGAATGTTCTCATAAAATCTAGCCTCATTTTCCCCATTGCTCCTGAGAATCTCATACTCTTGTAATTATTATAGCATTTCTAGTTCCACCTTTTACACATGGAGAAGCTGTCTGTCTGAATTCAGTCTCTTTCACTTAATATACATCTGGCATTTTAAGAATCACATTAAGTGGCAAAGTGGGACAATTTAATAGGTTTGTTCTATGATATATATATATATATATATATATATTCATATATTCATTCTACATAAGCCAACCTCTAGCACACACATAATTTCTTAGCAGATTTTATTTAGAATTTCCTCTCGACTTGAAATATATTTAACTCAAAGCCAGAAAAAAATATAAAATATTAATTGTCTCTTCCTGGGATAAATAAATGGTGTCTCCAATTAATTTCAGTAAATCATTCCTAAAAAGCAGTAATTAAACCTCAAGCTGTTATTAAATTGTCTCTTTATTCCTTTAAATGGGAAAATTATTATGAAGTACATTTTAAAATAAACCCCCATCATTTATGAAAGCAGTAGTAAAGCAGAATTAAAGACTCTGGGAGCCTTTATGGTATAAAATAATGAGTTTTGCATCTATGAATATGATTTGTTGTTGAACTTTTGTTGGTGTGCAATAGTAACCAGGGTTTGCAAGCATAATTTTTTATATGCTGTGCATATTGTTTCAATTTTTGGTGAGAAATGTATAAATGTATCAGAAGTAATTGAGAGAATACCTCAATAAAATGCAAAATTTTATATGATCTCTTCTTACACAAGTAAGTTCTAAATCGAGGGTTTTGGAAGACAGCATTCAATATCATCTGAAATGGATCTGCAGGGAGATGCTAAAGAGGAAGATTACATAACAAGAATAAATCACTGAAAAAAACTCTAATGCTGTAGCATTAGGGAAGATAATCTTCGATTTGCTAAATAAATACTGTAGAAAATGTTTGGGGATTGCTGTATTTATCTCGTGGTATATAGTATTAAACATAATTATTTTATACACAAATCTGCTTGTTTGTGTATGTCCAAGTCCATGCACAATACTATATTTATTTTGAACTAAAATAATGTTATCCTACAACCTTCAAGTTCATAGAATTCATTCATTATGAGTTTATTCATAGGATAGTTTAATAATTAAAGTATTTATGTCAGCCAAAACTGAGACGCTTCTTGATTTTTTTCTCTTAACAGAGCTTTAATTATATAAGCATATGTGTAAAGTTTGGATGTAGAAAAATACCTCGATCCTCATTTACTTAAATATATACAGAATAATATTAGAAAACACATGAACTTTAAATATACTGAAAATTATAAAGTCTATTTCAATACTATCTTTAGAGAGATAGATTCCTTTCTTCAAAATACTCATTCAAATTTAACAGATCATATTATATCCATTATCACTGATGATTTTATTCAGTAAAACTATGCCTTTTATGAGTGCTATCTTGTACCTTTAGACTTAGCTCACTATATTAAGATATTATGTCGAATGCAGCATGGGGAAAGGCACAAGCATTAATACTTAGTTTAGAGCTAAAATAACAACTGGCCTGGAAAAATGTATTTATACAATAATTGCACTGTTATTATGTAGTAATCAACTAGTTTCTACTTGGATTTAAGGACAATTCTATAGTAATAAACACAACAATGTCATACTGTAATCCTCATCAACCAGTGAGTGAGGAAGTCACAAGACCCAATATTACTGTTCTGTAACAGTAATATCTGTTATGTGGCATATATGTTATCAGTCTGATTTCTAAATTCTTACCCTCATAGGCTAGCTCTCAGACTTCATCCCAAAAGCTACTATTTTGCAGTAAATATAAAGTAAATATAAATATAAAGTGCCATGTAAAATCATTTTTTTCCTTTTGGTCTATCTCCTTTTTTTGTTTTGTTTTAAACTGCAATTTTTTATTTACATTTTATATTTTTGGTTGTGAGCCTAGCCTTTAACGGCTGAGCCATCTCTCCAGCCCTTTTATTTACATTTTAAGTGTTATTACATTTCCAGGTTTTTCTTCCAGAACCACCTATCCTACCACCTCTACTTCTATGAGGGTGTTCCCTTACCCACCACCCACCCACTCCCTCCCACCTCCGAGCACTGACATTCCTGTACACTGGCACATCAAGCCTTCATAGGACCAAGGACCTCCCTTCCCATTGATGCCTGGCAAATCCACCCTCTGCTACATGAGGATGAGGCAATAGGCCCATTCCTGTGTTCTCTTGGGATGGTGGTTTCATCCCTGGAAGCTCTGGGGTGTCTGGTTGGTTGATTTTCTGTTCTGTACATGTTCTGGTGGCCTCATATTCAGTTGGTTTATGCAACCTGGTTGGTAATCCAGTGTCTGAGAGATCTCAGGGGTCCAAGTAAATTGAGACTGCTGGTCCTCCTACAGGGTCGCCCCCCCTCTTCAACTTGTTTCAGCTTTTCTCCACTTTAACCATAGGGGTTAGCAGTTTCTGTCTACTGGTTTGTGCAAATATCTGATCTGAATCTTTCAACTGCTTCTTGGGTCTTTTGAGGGCAGCCATGATATGTCCCTTTTTGTGAGCACTCCATAGCCTCAGTGATAATATCAGGCTTTGGGGCATCCTCTTGAGCTGGATTCCACTTTGGGCCAGTCCCTGAATCTTCTTTTCCTCATGTTCTTCTTCATTTCCTTCCCCGCAGCTCTTTCAGACAGGAACAATTATAGGTCAGAGTTTTGACTGTAGGATAACAACTCCATCCATAACAATTCCATCCCACCACTTCATGCCCAGTCTTTCTGCTGGAGGTGGGCTCCTCAAGTTTCCTTTCCCCCACTGTAAGGCATTTTGTCTAAGATCCCTCCCTCTCTTAACTCCCAGGTGTCTGGTCCATTTTGGAAGGTCCCCCCAACCTCCTACCTCCTGAGGTTGCCTGTTTCTATTCTTTCTGTTGATCCTCAGGCCTTCAGTCCTTTTTCTCCACCCAATACCAGGTCATGTTCCTCTCTTCACCCTCACCATCCCCTTTTTCCTCCAGGTCCCTCCCTCCCCCATTATGATCACTTTCTTCTCCCCCCACAATTGTGACTGAGGCATACTCACTTGAGCCCTTCAGTTTGTTGAAGGGCTTTTTGAATTCTGTGGACTATACCTTGGGTAGTCTGTACCCATTTTTTCTGGCTAATATCCACTTATTAATAAGTACAAAATATGCATGCTTTTTTATTCTGAGTTACCTCACTCAGGATGATATTTTCTAGTTCCACCCATTTGCCTGCAAAACTCAGAATATCCTAGTTTTTAATAGCTGAGTAGTGTTGTATAAATGAACCATATTTTCTGTATCCATTCTTCTGTTGTGGGGTATGTGGCTCATTTCCAGTTTCTATCTATCACAAATAAGGCCACTATGAACATAGTAGAACACGTGAACCTGAGGCATGGTGGGGCATCTTTTGAGTATATGCCCAGGAGTGGTATAGCTGGGTCCTCAGGTAGTGGAATGTCCAATTTTCTGAGGAACCTTCGGCTGATTTCAAGAGTGATTGTACCTGTTTGCAATCTGACCAACAATGGAGGAGTGTTCCTCTTTCTCCACATCCTTGCCAACATGTGTTGTCAATGGAGGTTTTGACCTTAGCCTTTCTGATTGGCGTAAGGTGGAATCTTAGGGTCATTTTGATTTGCATTTCTCTGATCACTAAGGACTTTGAATATTTCATTAGATGTTTCTCAGGCAATTGAGATTCCTCTGTTACTTTTAGACTTCTAAATTATTGCATGTTTTAAAAAATCATTAGAGGTGCTTCTATGAGAGAGGTTCTCATTCTGAAGTATTGACCATTTTGTTGATTCTATACCAGATATCTGCATATTAGTATTTGTTGGAATATTATTAATAATATAATTCTACTAAGATATATAAATATTCATGAGTTAATTATATAATTAATGTATTACAGAATATAATTAATATATCAATAATGCTAATAATAAAATTATACTTGATAATAATTAGTATATGCCTACATAATGTAAATGTCTGCATATTAAACATTTACATTACAATTTATGTTAGTATCAAAATCATAGTTATAAAGTAGCCAAAAATTAATTTTATGGTTGTGGATCATCATAACACAATGAACCATAGTAAATGGCCACAACATTAGGAAGGTTGAAAAGTACTGTTCTAAATGCAGTAGTTGATGATTAACACAGAGACCCATAACAGACTGCAGAATGTTAAGCTCCAGATGACATATCTACAGCCTACCCTCCTTATCCAAGACTTAAGGCTCATTCTGTGAGAGGAAGAAGAAGACCCCAAAACCTAGAAGTAGTAGAGTATTACAAGAAAACATTGTTATCTGGACATAGCATTAAAATTCTTCTATGAACTCAGAAGTTGTTACAGTATGAATAAGGCCTTTACAAGCACAATCCAGAAAAAACACCATCATGGAGGGAGTAATTGGGCATATACCCCCAGGCTTAGCTAAGAAACCCTTGACAATTGATATCTCCTGGAAGAGCATAAGTCATTTTTCTTTAGTAGGGTTGTACATGCTACTGTTGCAGACATCTATGAGCACATAAACAGCACATGTTGGAGTTGCTGGATGTTAAAAAGAAAAGAAGAAGCAAAGCTCGGTGAGTAGGAAGGGAAGTAGGGTTGTGGAAGGTGGAAGATAATCAAAACACAATGCATAAAACTATAGGGCACTAGTACAAAGCATTTTGTACAAAGCATTATTACAAAATATCTTATGTGCTCAAAAACATTGGAAAGTTTTAATACTGTCTACAAATTACATTGAAGCCACAGAAGAACATTTTTTCATTAGACAAGATCACTTAAGAGAAAACTAACAAACATAAATTTGTTAATAAGTGGAAAATTGAAATGCTATTGTATAGGTGTAAACGTCTTTGTTTTGGTCAGTATATTAAGACTGAGTTTATAAAATATAAAGTTAAAGAAACTGCAGAGATTTTAAAACAAAGAATAACAGAATACAGTACATAATCCTAATCCTGAGCCTTCATAAAATTGGGCATATGACAATTAGCACTGGCTATTGCATTGTAATAAATACTGGCTATTGCACTGTCATTAGAGGAAAGACCCAAGGAATGACTATTTGAAAATGAAAGGATGGCAAGTGTTTGCTGGGCTTCTATAGTAACAACTTATCTTCAATAAATGCACCATAACATTCAACAGCAATGGAATGATTTTATAATTGTTCATATGGTATCTTATAATACACTGGCTATTTCCATAACAGAAGAACCATATGCTATTACCAATGTGCCTATCATTTGTTGTTAGGTACTACAGGGGCCTGCTTATTGGGTTCCCATATAACCTGGCCATATGGGAACTATATAGACTCAAACATACATGGGTAGGAATGTCAGCACTCCCCGTTAGTATTCTGATGCTTTTTCCAAGAATGTGACATCTGCTCTTGGTTGGTAATGGCACTGGCAAAAAGATGTCCCTAATCAATATGGATTTAGAAAATAGACTATTTAAGACTTCCCCCTGTCTTTGAATTTGAAGAATACAAGTGTGTTTCTCACTGGCTTGCCTTGAAAGTGGGTGATAGGTAAAGTTACCATTAACAGTCTGACCTACCTCATTGTTACACATAAATCAATTCTGTAGAGAATTGATACTAATGTAGATCTTTATTTTATTAATTGTGGTCCGTAGGGCAGAGCTGAAAAACCAAATACTATTCCCCCGAAAATCTTAGGGGGTTATGTTAATTTAAATGAAGAATATGTTTCTAAATAGGCAAACATATTAAACACAGAAAGCTCATTTAGGAAAAAGGGTGTTCTCAGAATTCAAAGACTCACAAACTGAATATCCAGTACTAGGAATGGATTACCTCTCCAGTAGTAGCTACTTAGGGCTACAGGCTTATATTTAGTACTAGACATGGTAATTCTTGTTGCTTGTACTCTAGAACTGGATATTATTTCCCTGTTGCTGCAGATCCTGCTAGGTTTGTTTAATACCAAAAAAACCACCATAGCATACGCATGGATACTACATAGTATCCATATTTCAGAGAGTCCTTTAGAGGCTGTTGTAGGAAAATTGTCCTTAATTGTTCTTAAATATTAACTATATGGGTTGTGTTATTAGTCTGAATAAAAATATGGGCATGCTTTTATATTTTGTGCACATATGAAATTTTTAAAGAATTAGTATGTCATATTAAAGTAATTAGAATATCTGACACCAAGTTGACAAAGAGTAGGCTTGCCTTGGTTTATATGATACCATATGACAGGACTCAGAATTATTTTGGGATAAATTACTTTGGGACAGATCTTGGGATATCTATAAGTGACTGCCTATATTAAATTAATTGAGTTATGAAAACTCATTCAAATATACCTAGCATCATTACCTGGAGACTTGGAGACTTGGGTAGGAGAAGGGACAGAAAGTTGAGAAAGGGGGAACATGATTAGGTATTGGGGGCAGCAAAACAGGAGGGAAGCCCTGAGGACCAGCTGAAATGGGCCAAATCAGGAGGTAGAAGGTGGGGAGACCTTCTAGAATGTACCAGCATCTTGGGAGATGAGACACTTGGGACTCAAAGGGAAGGATCTTAGATGAAATGTCCAACAGTGAGGAGAAGAAATTTGTGGAGGCTACCTCTTGGAGGGATGAGGTTGCCATCCCACAGTCAAAAACTCTGACCCAGAATTGTTCCTTTCTGAAAGAACTGCAGGGACAAAAATGGAGAAGAGACTGGAGGAAAGGAGGTTCAGTGACAGCTCAACTTGGGATCCAGCTCAAGGAGAAGCTCTAAGGCCTGACACTATTATTGATGCTATGGTGTGCTTACAGATAGGAGCCTAGCATAGCTGCCTTTTGAGAGGCCCAACGAGCAGATGAAAGAATCAGAAGCAGATACTTGCACCTAGGTAATTGACAGAGGCTGGGGCCTGCTGTTGTTGAAATGGGGAAGGCCTGTAAGAAGCTGAGAACAAGGGCAATCCCATAGGAAGGCCTGCAATCTCAACTAACCTGGGTCCGTGAGCTCACTTAGATACTGACCCACCAACTAGGCAGCATACATGATCTGATATGAGGCACCTGACAGATATACAGCAGAGGACTGCCTGGCCTGACCTCAGTGAGAAAAGATGTGCCTAACCTTTGAGAAACTTGAGGTTCCAGGGAGTGGGGAGGTCTTGTGGGGTGCAGAGTTGTGGTGGGGGCATCCTCTTAGAGACAGGGGTTTGTGAGGGCAGGAGGAATGGGATAGTAATTGTCAGAGGGCAGACCTGTAGGGGAATAATGACTGGACTACAAAAATTATTAAAGATAATTTTAAAACAATGAAGTTTATTGAACACCAAAATACATTACTTGCTACTTCATTCCTGTGTCACAAAGCTTAAGAATAACTTGAAGAGAACAAATTCAATTAATTTTCCTCCCTGACTTAAAGTGTAGAAAATGAAAGGCAACCTTCCAAACAGAAACATAGTTATTTGTGACTATAAAAATTATTCGTGAATTTTGTGTTCCACTGGTAAGCCTTTAACTGACTGAGAAACTCATATAAAGAATACCAGGGTGTCAGGGACTACTTATTCCTGGTCTGAGTATAAGGAGTTCAGATTTAACACTCTCATGTTACCCTGACTAAAGTACAATTGCTATTTTTATACTAATATGAGGCCAGCAGATTAGATATAACTGGATCAATATCCTCTCCATTGTAACCTCCTTGACTCTCAAGATAAATGTTCCATTCTACATTACTTTAAAAATGTCTAAATTATCTTATGGTATCCTTTGTTTCACTGAGAAAATACTCAGAATGAAATGTTTTAATCTTATCTGACTCAGGAACTAAGAAAAATTACTGTCTGTATTGTGAATATAATATAGACTTTCCTATGTTTTTCTGTTGTATAAACTCTGTTCCCATAAACCTTTGTTTATTCCCCTGGGAAGAATGCTTTTGCCGGCTCAGGAATGCCATGAGAGTATGATGTTTCCTTCTTTTAGCTTCCTTTAGCCTAGTTCAATCAAAGACATTATGCAAGCATCTCTTCCTTGGCTATGAGACTTTCTGCACTCCTCAGTACATCTGATGAAAGTTTACCATTGCCTCTCTGAACCTGCTTTGAATCCTACTTGGAATTATTTTGAAATAAAAACTTTAAATAAACTATATAAAGAACTCTGGAACAATAGTTACCTGGAGTTTCCTGATTCTGTTGAATCTCAAATTTGACTTCAGTTCATCAGACCAACTCATGGGTGGTAGTACAATTCTTGAAAACAAACAAGCAAAAATATACATTCAGGAAACAGAATCTTAGCTTCGGGTTTCCACCTATAACCCTGATGCCCCAATGTTGCCCAGAGGCAGTTTGTCCCCCAGGACTTCTCACACACCTAAACTCACAGGTGAGACCAAAACTATTGCCCAAATACCTGGCCCAAGTGGGATCTGCCCAGGATCTAGAGGACACAGGACACACAGGAACAGCTGGGGACATGATCATTCCAGTTTCCATCTACACATCAGAGCTGAAGCTGTGCTATAAGTCTCCACAACCCAATCCCACCCAGAGATAGCTTATCCCCCAGGAGTTCTGACAAACCTACGCTCACAGCCTGAGAGGCACACACGAGAAACAAGTTTCAGCCAGAGAACATTTGAACCTAAAACCAAAGAATATATTTTATTCCCAGAACCTTATGGAACCTTCTCCAAAATTGATCATATAATATAATCAGTCACAAAACAAGCCTCAACAGATGAAAGAGTTGCATGAATCCTGTATGATCACCATGGACTAACAACAATAACAACAAAACAGCAAAAAGTCCACATACACATGGAAGCAGGAGAAGTCTCTATTTAATGATAACTTGTTCAGGGAAGAAATAAAGAGAGAAATTAAAAACATTTTTGAATTTAATGAAAATGAAGGCACAACATACCCATACTTATGGGACACAATGAAGCATTGCTAAGAGGACAATCACAGCTCTGAGTGCCTCCATAAAGAAATTGGAAAAAGCACACACTAACAGCTTAAGAGCACATCTGAAAGCTCTAGAACAAAAGGAAGCAAATACACCCAAGAAAGAGTAGATAGCAAGAAATAATCAAACTTAGAGCTGAAACCACCCATGTAGAAACAAAGAGAATTATACCAAAAAAAAAAAAATTCAACAAAACCAGGAGCTGATTCTTTGAGAAAATCAACAAGATAGAAAAGCCCTTAGACAGACTAACCAGAGGGCAAAGAGACAGTATCCAAATAAACAAAATCAGAAATGTAAAGGAGACATAATAACAGAAACTAAAGAAATTCAAAAAATCATCAGATCATACTACAAAGCCTATACGCAACAAAATTGGAAAATCGAGATGAAATAGATAATTTTCTAGACAAATACCAAACACCAAAGTTAAATCAGGATCAGAGAAACCACCTAAACAGTCCCATAACCCCTAAGGAAATAAGAAATTAAAGCAGTCATTAAAAGTCTCCCAATCAAAAATAGCCACAGACCAGATGGATTTAGTGCAGATTTATATAAGATCTTCAAAGATGATCTAATACCAATACTTTTCAAATTATTCCACAAAATAGAAACAGAAGGAATACCACATAATTCATTCTAGGAAGGCACAGGTACACTAATGCCTAAACCACACAAAGACCCAACAAAGAAAAATGTCAGACCAATTTCTCCTATTAATATGGATGAAAAAATACTCAATACAATTCTCACAAACTGAAACCAAGAACATATCAAAAGCATCATTTACTGTGATTCACCATGATCAAGTAGGCTTCATTCTATGTCTGCAGGACTGGTTCAATATATGAAAATCCATCAACACCATCCACTATATGAACAATCTCAAAAGAAAAAATGCATGATCACCTCATTAGATGCTGAAAAAGCATTTGAAAAAATTCAAAACCTGTTCATGTTAAATGTTTTGGAAAGATCAACAATTCAATATCCTTACCTAAACATAATAAAAGCAATAAAGAACAAACCTGAAGACAATACTAAATCGAGAGAAACTTGAAGCAATTCCACTAAAATCAAGGACTAGACAAGGCTGTCTACTCTCTTCCTATGTACTTAATATAGTGTTCGAAGCTCTAGCCAGAACAATTAGACAAAAAAGTCAAAGGTATACAAATTGGAAAGGAAGAAGTTAAAATATCACTATTTGCAGATGGAATCATATTGTACTTACCCCAAAAATTCAACCAGAAAACTCATAGAGCTGATAAACAACTTGAGCAAAGAGGTTGGATATAAAATTAATTCAAACAAATCATTAGCCTTCTTCTACTCAATGTATAAATGGGCTGAGAAAGAAATTAGGAAAATGACACCCTTCACAGTAGTCACAAATAATATAATATTTCTTGGTGTGACTATAACCAAGGTAGAGAAAAATCTGACAAGAATTTCAAGTCTATCAAGAAAGAAATCAAAGAGGAAGTCAGAAAATGGAGAGATTTCAGATGCTCATGCATTGCTAGAATTAACATAGGAAAAATGGCCACCTTACCGAAAGCAATCTACAGATTCAATGCAATCCCCATCAAAATTCCAACTCAATTCTTCTGTGAGATAGAGAGAGCAATTCAAAAATTCATTTGGAACAACAACAATATCCAGGATAGCAAAAACTATTCTCAACAATAAAAGAACTTCTGGAGGAATCACCATTTCTGACCTCAAGCTCTAATTCAAAGCAATAGTGATAAAAACCACGTGGTATTGGTATAGAGTCAGGAAGAGAATTGAAGACCTAGAATTAAACCCACACACCCATGGTCACTTGATCTTTGACAAAGAAGCCAAGACTATCCAGAAGAAAACAGATAGCATATTCAACAAACTGTGATGGCTCAAGTCGTACACTGCATGTACAAAACAAAAAAGGGCATCAATCCATTCTTGTCTCTTTGTACAAAGCTCTAGTCCAAGTGGATCAAGGACCTCCACATAAAAGCAGATACACTGAATCTAATAGAAGAGAAAGTGGGAAAAAGCCTCTTACATCACCAGTGCAGGAAAATTTTTCTGAACAGAAAACCAGTGGTCCAAGCTCTAAGATGAATTAAAACAGCAACCTACAGATTGGGAAAAGATCTTTACCAATCCTACATCAAAATTCAGAGGTTAGGCCCAGCCCCTGGTTGAGGGATGGGGCCACCCACCCATCTCAAGAAAATTAAACAATAATTGCTCCAGTCTAAAGGAAATACATGGATAAAGAGTGGAGCAGAGACTGAAGGAAAAGCCATCTAGAGACTGCTCCACCTGGGACTCCATCACATATGCAGGCACCAAACCCAGATACAATTGCTGAAGCCAATAATTGCTTGCTGACAGGAACTTGATATAGCTGTTTCCTGAGAGGCTCTGCCAGAGCCTGACCAACACAGATGCAGAAGCTTGCAGCCAACCCTCTGCCTGAGCATGAGGACAGCATTGGAAGAGTTAGGGGAAGGACTGAAAGACCTGAAGGGGTTTGCAACCCCATAGGAAGAACAATAATATCAACCAACCAGATCCCTCACCCCAATCCCAGAGATCCCTAGGACTAAACCACTAACCAAAGATTATTCATGGAGGGACAAATTGCTCCATCTGCATATGTAGCATAGGATGTCCTTATTTGGCATCAGTAGGAGGGGAGGTCCTTGGTCCTGTGAAGGCTTGATGCCCTGGTGTATGGAGAAACACTAGGATGGTGAGGTGGAAGTTGGTGGCTGGGTAAGGGAGCACTGCATAGAATTAGGGTTGAGGGAGGATTGGATAGGGACATTGCAGAGGGGAAACCAGGAAGGGGTATAACATTTGAAATGTAAACAAATAAAATAAACAGGAAAAAATGAAATATTTAAACTTACTAAGCCATGCAGCCATGTAGAAAAACAAAACACCTTAACTAAGTGAAAGAAGCGACTATATTTTAAAAACACAGCATTTCAGAAAAAAAAGAAGGACATGGAAAAAATAACTAATATCAATTTTCAAGTTCTAGGAAAGATAAAGGAATATATGGGGAGCTTTCAGAACATATAAAAAGCAGGAAAGGTATTCTGTATAACATCATTTTATGCTATCACCCAACTATCAACCTTCATAGGATTCCTTTGAGTTTGTGAAATGGAAATGCATTTTCTGTTATTAACTGTCTTAGTGTTTCCATTGCTGAGATTATTGTCAATACGGTATTATTTGAGTCTGTGAAATGAAATGCATTTTTTCTTATTACCTATCTTAAGCATGCGAGCACCCAAGCAGACATGGTGTGGGAGAAGGAGCCAAGAGCACTACATCTTGATCTGAAGGAAGGCGAAGGACTGTCTTGGAGCTTAAGCATAGCACTACAAAGCCCACCCTCACTATGACACATTTCCTCCAACAAGTCTACATCTGTTCTGACATGGACACATGCCTTAATAGTGTCACTAACTGCAGGTCAAGTTTTCAATCTCATGAGTATATGCCTTTTCAAACCATTTCAGTATTCAAGTATAGTATTCTGAACATGATTTAAGATGATGTGAATTTAGATTTCTATAAAATAATCTGATCGGTACATGCACCCAATAATAGTAACATTTCTTAAAAAATAACTCTTAGGAAATGTTCAATATCCATAGCCATCTAGTAAATGTAATTTAAATTACTTTGAGATTGCATCTTATATATGGCAGAATGGCTAATATCAATAATACAAGTGAGATCTCTTAATGGTGAGAATGTGAAATAAGAGGAAAACTCCTTTATTGTTTATGAAACTTGTATAGTCACTACAAAAATAATTATGGATGTCCCTTGGAAACTTAGAAATTGATCTACCTCAAGATCCAGATATAGAACATTTGGGTATTTCCCAAAGAATGTTTCATCCTACCATAGAGACACTTGCTTAACTGCATTAACCGCCATTCTCTTCATAATAGCCAGCAACTGAAAACAACCTAGATGTCTCTTAAGAGAAGAATTGATAAAGAAAGTATGATACATTTCCCCAAGGCAATAGTAATCAGCTCTTTATAAAAATGAGATCATGATATTTGCAGGGATATATATGGAAATAGAAAAAATAATCCTGGGTGAGGTAATCCAGACCAAGAAAACTACATATTGTGTGTATATAGTTGTATCTGAACAGTAGCGACTAGGTAAAATATAGCCAAACTATAATAAATAAACCCAGAGGCATTAGGCATAGAAGATGGGACTAGGGACACATGAATCTCCCTGGGAGATGAAAAGTGAACATTGAATGGATTTAGCAGACTTGAGCCAGGGATGAGGGACAAAATCAGGAGGATCCAATAGAAGAAGGAATGGAGATGAGATTGATGAAAGAGGAAACAGCTAGAATTAAAGGATATTTGAGGAGTGAAAAGAACCTCACCTCAGCATGTCTTGTCACCAAATGAAGCTCCCAGTATTGAGACTGGATTTCATCCAGTTGAGGGCTTAGCTGATTGGGTCCTCTGGAAATTGTCAAACAACCCTGGCAGTTACAAACTGACACCAAGGACCCATTGCTAAAGACAACACCCACACAATTATTGAACATGAAGTGCTCAAACTCTTGCCTAGATAGAAATTTGCTACTATGGATATTGAACATTTCCTGAGTTTTTTTTTTCAAGAAATGTTACTATTATTGGGTGCATGTACCGATCAGATTATTTTATAGAAATCTAAATTCACGTTATCTTTTTTCCATCTTTATTAACTTGGGTATTTCTTACTTACATTTCGATTGTGAAAGAAGAAAGACAAAAGTGTGGATGCTTCAATACCTTTAGAAGGGGGAACAAAATACTCATAGGAGGAAATACAGAGAAAAGGTTGTGGATCAGAGACTGGAGGAAAGGTCATCCAGAGACTGCCACACATGGGGATCCATCCCACATACAGTCACCAAACCTAGTCACTATTTCAAATGCCAAGAGGTGCATTCTGACAGGAGCCTGAGAGGCTCTGCCAGAGCCTGACAAATACAGAACAGGATGCTAGCAGTCAGCCAGTGGACTGAACTGGGTACCCAATGGAGGAGTTAGAGAAAGGATTGAGGTAGCTGAGGGGTTTGGCAATCCCATAGGAAGAACAAAAATATGAACCAACCAGACACCTTAGAGCTCCCAGGGACAAAATCACCATCCAAAGATTACACACGGAGCTACCCACATGTGGCAGAGGGTAAGCCTTGTTGGTCATCAGTGGGAGGAGAGGCCCTTGGTCCTATGTAGGCTCAATGCCCCAGTGTAAGGGAATGCCAGGGTGGGATTCGGGAGGGAGTGCATGGTTGGGGGAGCACCCTCAATGAGGCAGGGGGTGGGGGATGGAATGGAGTTTTCTGAAGTTGAAACAGGGAAAGAGGATAACATTTGAAATGAAAACTATAAAATATCCAAGAAAAAAAATACATTGACGTGAAGTTGTCAAATATAATAAGGATGAATTAAAATATTAGGTAACTATAGGATTCTGGTTAGAGGACCCCAGGGTGAGAAATTCAGGAAGGTATAGTTACAGTTAGCTAGAATAATTGCAAGCATTTTTAATTCTAATCACTGCAGACAGAAAATGTGTTGATACAGGAAAGTTGATACACGACTGAGAGAGATACTAAAGAGGAATTTAAAACAGATTAGAATTAAGAATTTATCTTTTAGCAGAATACTGGAAAAATGATCCATCTTTAAGCAAATGTTGGAAATATAATAGATGGCATATTCTAATCAGTTAATATCTGATGTTGAGTATGAACAAGGATATGTTTCATATCCTTGAAAAAATATCAGACAGCTTAAAGACTAGTTATTCTCATCAGAAAGAGAAGAGCCCAAGAAGACATGTGGGCAAACTCTGAATCTTTTTGGGAGCAACTTTCAAGGTGAGCTTTTCCAAGTTAAGCAACAACTGAGTAGATACCCTTTCAAGATCAGGCATGCTAGGATGTCTAATCATACTATCATCCATGTTATGGACTACAAGTACATACCACTATATGTTAGTCCCATATAGTTGACAAATGTTGAGACTATTTTTCATGCCCTGAGGCAAGACTGTCCACTGATATCTTTTAGCAAGACCATTCACATTAGAGTCCCATACTGTGAAGGCAAATGGTATCTAATCTGGGGAGCCAGAAATATCTGGAAAAAGCGATTGCTAATATCTAGGATCATCTCGTGGTACGTGGTAGGATGAGGCAGTCCTGCTTGAGTAGTCCCCATATTTTCCATGTTTTCATTAATGGCTATTAGATCATGCAGAAGCCTATATTTCCTGGACTTATTTTTAATTACAAAAACGGGAGTATTAAGTCTTCTGATTAACTGCCCCAAAGCTAACTATTCAGCTCTAAAGCAAAATCACAAATTTGCAACAAAATGAATGGGCTTAGAATGTACATTCCGCACAGTCTCAGAATAAAAAACAATGTTCTCCTTTATATGTGAAATGTAGGCAAAAAAAAATGTGTACACATGTAAATAATTGCAAATGTGGGTATAGTATTACATGAAGAAATGAAAACTGTTAGACTCAAAGTGAGTCTTAACTACCAGGAGATGCCCCCAACCCCATCCCAAGTGAGACATGAGAACAGAGTTCAATGTAAATGCAAGAGGTTTGCTTTTCTGGCACATCTGGGTCGACCCTCAATCAGCCCTTCGTGGCAAGTGACTAGAATGCAACCCTAAATGACTATAACAAGCAGTTTTTTTATACTTTTTAAGGGTACAGGTTACATCAGCAAGGTTGCAGTTTAAACTTATTGGCTAAGCATATTGACCTTTGACTCTATTGGGTAGCAAGCATAGGACACTCATTTGAACTCTATCTGGGACCAGAGGGTCAGGTGACTATCAGTCAATACATTCTTCGGTTTTTCAAGAAAGTTCCTGCTCCTCCAGGAAAACTGTGGAAGGAGAATGGAAATTCACCTAGCCTTGACCTGAGGCAGGAAGCTGGTACTTGGCCTACTTTTGACCTGAGGTGTTGGGTGTAAGGCTGACAAAAGCCCCTAGGTTCCTTCAAAAACAAGAAAATGTGAGTGTAAAAATAGGAAGGTTTGAATGCAGGCAATGTACAGGTGTTATAAATGATGATATAAAATTAGTTGCTTTGCTACTCAACTAATTTTTTTGGTTGTCTCTTTTTCTATTTGATAAATGCATGAAAATATATTTCATAGTGAACATGTGAAATGCAATGTGAATCTTCAAAAACTTAAGGATAGCTGCTCTGTATAGAATTTGATTAGGGCATATAGATTTTAGGTCTTGAAATTTTGGTGCATTGCTTTTATTTGCACACTTTTATTTTAAGAAAAGTTTATTTTAAACAAAAAAAAGTTTTCCTAGGCACAGAATAGAATTTTAGGGGTAGTCCTTGTTTAAAGATTGTTCAATACATTGTGAGGACTTATAACATTCTGTAGAGAAAAGGCACCATGCTACTATATGTATAGAATATTTTCCTATCAGTATAATATTTTCTAAACAACAAACAGGAATATAAAGGGAATTGTGGAGAGCTTTTGGGACCACCTTCTAGGAATTTGGCAGAATTTGACAATGGACTAGGTCTCATGAAGTAGGCTCAATATGACTACAGCAAGGAATGTGTTCTTTGTATCTTGATGTGTCTAGTTAAGATTCTGAATACAGTAATCCTCTGACATACAGTAATCAATAATAAAACAATAATATAATAAGCATTTGTTTATGCTTTGTTTGCTCCTTAACTACTCTGTTTATGCCTTAGGACTGGCCATATTATTTGCATGTACTCAGCATGGTACATATTATTTGCATGTATTCAGCATGGTACATATTATTTGCATGTACTCAGCATGGTATAAAAGCAACCAGGAGGAAAATAAACCTGCTTCAACCTCAGCACTGGCTGGAGTCATGTTCTGATGCTGTCTAATATTTTTCTTATTTTTGTATCCTCCCTCCCTCCCCGAAGAATACTTAGTCTGACTGAATTGCCTTGGTCAGGGAACGTTATCACTTATGTTTTTTACTGATTTTAATGCTTTCAGTTTGTTAGAATCTCTTTGTTTCCTTTTCTTTGCTACCAAGCTTCAGGCTTCACAGCTGTTCTTGAAATGGTATGCTGAACAGAAGATGAGTAGTATATTATATTTCAACAATCCCTGCAAAACTAATCTCCCCTAAGCTCCAGTCTTCTGAATTTTTCTCACACATTCCTTATCTGATAAAGAATATTTTTTTCTTAAAATGTGGAATGTTTCTTCTGGTTCAGTAGTTGTCACAAATTATGTCAAGATTCATAATATTACATTAGAAATGTGATATTATTGTTGAACATAAACCCTATAGCAATATTCATTTATAGTTTATTCAATAGCTATGACTACTTAGTAGTATATTGTTAAAAATTAGAACAAAGTTATTACATTTTTTTAAACAGAAAATGTGTAAAAATAATGGTGTTAATCTGAAACTTGAAATCAGTCTCTGTAGTTTCAGAATATGAAAGACAATCTTCAAATCCAAATATAATCGACAGGAGAATATCCCATCTTTGAAATTGTAGGAATTCTTTGGATATACTAGAATCTTAGTAGAACTTTCAATGATATTTTTACTGAAGTCCTAAATATTAGATTATTGCTTTAATTTCTAATGTCATTTTTTTGTTTCACTTCAATATGCATTATTCATGCCATGTGCCATAGTAGCTCACAGCTTTAGTAACTGAATAGATTCAATAGTTCACCAGAAAGTTTGTCACTTACTAGCAACAACTATGAGATGTTCTACAGTTCATAATAAAATACAACAAATGAAATAAGAATTAATTTGTTCTTTGATAAATCTGCGTTAACTTTTATCATCCCTGCGATTACCTCATAGAGTAGCACAACAGGCTAGTAATAATTGAGAACAAGGAGTTAAACAGAAACTTGCAGAATTATGCACAGCATTCACAGAAGGATGTTGTATTTTTTTCAGTGTGCAATTTATTATGTGGCAGGGATTACTCTATGGAAGTTGCTAAGGAGGAGTGGTAAATACTCTCTACCAAATGATAGAAAGCTACCTTCTGCTCCAAGATTATGTAGTTGAGACTTAGGCTCAAACTGGTAAGTATGAAATCCTCATAGCCAGAATATGTATCTTGAAAATGTTTCTTAATTCAAAAGATGCAGAAAAATAAATAAATAATTGAGAACTTTCTATTTCTTCCATATCGTGGCATTACTATATAAATTCGGAACAGTTTTGAGTCAAAGTATGACGCTAGCTTGGTATGTATTAATCCTACTACTTTGTCAGTGCAAATTAACAGATAGGGGATGAATATAAAATAGGACTACTAACTCTTTAACATATATAAATATTAGAGAGTAATATAAAGAAATGATTTGGTGAAAAGATTTACCTTGAAAATAACCTATAGTTAACAGTCATTTCTGACAGTATTCAAATTATACTTGATTCAATGTGTACTGATATTGTGATAAAACAATGAACGAAATATTTTTGGTTTTGAGGTGACCTTCCCTTACATTGCACAGAGGTGTGTTGTGTTCCTGTATTTTCTGTTGTTGATTCTTGCCATAGCTTTTAATCATGTTGAAACTGACTTATGCTAAGTTGATTGCCACTACATCTGTTCATGAGCACATGAGACAAAACAGGCAGTGACACAACATCGCAGACACAAGGCCTGGTCATCTGTGTGTCGAGGAGTTCAATGAACGCAAACATTTCTTCCTTCCTTTTATTTTTGTCCCTTTCTTCAGAAGTAGATCATACTGTGAAGTTTTCAAGATTAAAGAGCCTTTACCATTTTTTTAAGGGTAACAGCAGAGAAAATAACAACTAAACCATGGGAACCTAAAGACCCATGCTGTACTAATTTTACTTTCTCTCTGTAAAGCACTTAAGATTCCCTCATGTGCCCAATTATCAGTCGTTTCAACATTATGCCAATAAGGCATAATAAAATCACTCTGACTCAATTTACAAACTAAATAGAAGTACAAAGGTGAAGTAACCAGATTATGTTCAAACCAAGAGAGATAATTAATCAGTATTAAGTGTGGTCAAACTGTGAAGTTTTAATATGGTTTTCATTTTAGAAGTACTTTGATATTTGGAAGTCTGGATAAATGCCAGCGTAAATGCCCAGTGACTTGCCCAGAGGCCAATATTATGGAGGCATTTTCACACCTGGTGTTTCTTCTTCGCAGATGAGTATGGCTGGTGTCAAGTTGACAAAAACAAACCATCACATTGTGTTTATGTTCCGTGAGCTTGATATAAAATAAAACCTTTCATTAGTTCTTCTCTTCAATCCACAGGACAGATTGCATTTCTGTTTCCTTTTAAGTGAGGTCAAACTGTGAAATTTTAATATATTTTTCCATTTTAGGAGTACTTTGATATTTGGTAGTCTAAATAAATCCTATGCTAACTACTTGAAGTGTCATTAATACAGTCTGTTAGCATCTGTATATTATGTGTCCACTCATCATCCATCTATTTAGTTATCCTCTATAGCTACGGCAACTCCAGCTAGTGTCAAAATTATTCCCAAAGAGTAGGAAACAGAAAGACAACCTGTCCGATGGATTGAAGAGAAAAAATAATGAAAGGTTTTATTTCATATCAAGCTCACTGAACAAAAACATAGTGTGATAGTTTTTCTCAATCTGACACCAGCTATAGTCATCTTGGAAGAAGAAACATCAATTGAGAAAATGACTCCATTATATTGGCCTCTGGGCAAGTCATTGGGCATTTACTCTGGCATGTGGTTTTGATTCGTTAGAATAAAAAAGCTACAAGATATCATTATCTATCTATCTATTTAATCCATCACACATTTATTATCTATCTACCTGAATCTATCCTATATTTCTATCACAGATTTGTCTCATCGCCTACATATAATTTTAAGCTATCTACATATTATTTGTCTATTATATATCCATCAGTCCAGCTATCCATCCAACTATGCAGTATCTTAGTCTCTTGAAAAATATTGGCCAACAACTTACAAAATCTTTTTCTTGTTAATTTGCTACACAAAATACTGCTAAATAAAGTTATGATCAGTAATATTTAAGGTAATGTTTTATATATATATATATAAAACATATATACATACATATACAATATATGTATGGACATGATTCTAAGATAAAATGACTTATAGACATTTGAAAAATCAACACTGTGCCAGTAAGGCATGAAGAAATCACTTCAACTCAATTTATAAACTAAATAGCAGTAGAAAGGTGAAGAGAACAGATTAAACTACCTTATCTGAAACCCTCAACCCTCAATATAAATTTGGAGGCAAGAAATGTTTTCATGGCTTTAGCAAAGCAGTTTTTTTGAAGTACTGTTGTCAGTAAGGTCATTCCCTATGTGGATCAGAAATGTTAATCAAACAATCTTTGATAATTTTGCTATATTTTCTCCTGTCTTCATGCCATTGCCAATGTTCACTCCATAGCCTCTCACTTAATTTTTAAACTAAGGACAGCTTTACATTCTTTTCAAAGTAGTCAAACCTTGCTTATCTTAATGAATATTTTCTGTTTACTTCATCTCTCTATCCTTATATATAGTTTAGTTGGTCATTTTGGTCCAATTCTTTCTTAAGTAATATTTGAGCAGTATATTTTGGTAATTGTTGCCATAAGAAAATTGGGTCTCTGAGTCTTACATCAAGGAGTAAAGGACAGTTAGCATAAAAGAAATGTAATTTTATAAACACCAGTATACATGTAATATTTCACACAAATATTATAATATATAAAATTATATAATAATTATAATATATAATATATGTAAAACAAGTATTTTACAATGTGATGTAGTACAATAAATATGTGTCTGCCAAAACTGAAAATAATAAATTTGACATAGTTGTACCAGTGTTTATTCATACATTAATTTTTCAGTAGGAAATTCATATATTTCACATCCTGTACCTCAATGAGTCATCTTTGTCTTATGGTAACTTACTGTCTTACAGGATAAAAACAACCATAAACATGTATTTCTTTCACGATATTGACAGCTTTTCCCTCATAATAATAAACTATTTTCCTCTAACATCAATTATTTCCCGTATTCCTCATCAAGTCCACTTCATCTTGTGACATCCTCCACATCATTTTTGAAAACATCAGCTCACATCACTGAAACTGGGACTCCCCTGATAAAACATTTTGATGCTTTTATACTAAACCAACAGTAAACGACTTTCTCACATATACAGCTGATCACAGCTAGAATACAGAGCCTCATGCAGGTCTACGCTCCCACAATCCTCCACTTTTGCGCTGTCTGCTCTTTCACTATTTGTGCCTTTTATATCCATTATCCCGTGCACGCAGGGATGATTTGCATATTCTCAGGCGAGTGAGGCAAAGCGTGATCACAAATTGTGTTTCTCTTCTACTCAGTCACGTAGCCAAACAATATTTTCTGTTCTCCCATATAGTCACCAAGTGCCATGTGGCTGAAAGTGGGTGAGTGCATTTGGACATAAGTACTTTATGATATTTCTGTTCCCTAGATATCCCTGACTTTCTATATTCTCTCTCAGTGTGGAAGTAGAAGTTAAAGAGGAGTAGGAGGTTCTAATTGTGGAATAGTCACATGAAGAAATGGTTCTAGTCACTATACTTCATTATTCTTGGGTAGCTCCGGCAACCTAATGTTGGGTCACTTATTTAATAATAACCTTGAGTATTTTGATGGGTCAGTGTGATT
Organism: Rattus rattus; assembly: GCF_011064425.1. Classification (NCBI taxonomy): domain Eukaryota; kingdom Metazoa; phylum Chordata; class Mammalia; order Rodentia; family Muridae; genus Rattus; species Rattus rattus. The sequence continues at coordinate 47,348,556 of NC_046171.1, forward strand.
CAGTCTTCTTTACACTAATACCTGAGCAGTGTACATTTGGAATCAGTAAGTACACCAAGCAGGTGAGGGCTGTGAATCTGATAACAAGGAGAGAGCAACAATTGTCAGATAAGAAAATATAACCGAAACGCATGATGATTGTAAGAAACAAAGAAAAGCAGAGTAATAAGAAACTGACAAAATAAAACAATCTGGTGAGGGATCAGAACTAGAATTCAGACTCCATCTTAGAAAACCTGACCTAAGACTGAGCTCAAATTAGCCAACAAGCCATCACCTAGCACCCATTTCCAGAGTACTCACCTACAAACCTGTGCTTGGCACTAGTTTCCGGGTTACAAGACTGTCCCTGGCGCTCTTCTTTCTAATAACCACCAATTAGGAGAGAAGCAGAAGTTAAGGTTTGGTTTGACTCGCAGCACTAGCCAATTATGTTAAAGTGTAACAAACTTCCTTAATGATCCTCCCCAATCAGATGTTTGCCAGGGTAGAAAACCCTTTGCTGCTTGCTTCCCATTCCCTATAAGACCTTGTCCCGCTGAGCACTTAGGGCTTCACCCATCCACTCTGTTATGTTAGAGATGGTGGGTTCGCCTGAGATCATGCATGAAATAGAGACTCCAGTTCATCTGAGCCAACTCCTTGGTGGTCTTTTAGGGCTCTCGAACAAGGCACAACACTGGTCAAATGTAAAACTATTGAAATGTAAAACAGTGGGGATTATTCTTTTTAAATAGTATTTTCTATATTTACCAGCCAATGATTTCATGCTTATGGTTCTTAAATATATTTCTGTACCATGAATATCTAGAGAGCTATGTGACACCGTCCACCATCCACATTGTTGACTCATTGGCAAAAGATCTAAAACAAATTATAATAGACAATTTCCTCATGTTGTTCAGCATTTTCAAATCATTTTCATTCTAATATATCTTCAACACTGATGTAGTTATTTAGAATCCACATATTAACCAGTATTTTCTCTCTAAACTCGAAAGTATATTCCAGATGCTCAAACACGAAAACTGTTTAAATTGTGACAATCTTAAGACTTGTCCAATTTATGTATTCCCACGTTTTGACAAATATGTAAATGATTTATCTTCTTAACTAGTAAATTTTTCTGAAATTAATTACACGTTTCATTTTAAAACATCTTAATAGATTTAATTAGCAATATGTACATTATAGCATTATTATTTTGTAAATTAAGGAAATATGTAAATTCATGACATCTACTTTTATAAGATATTTAACTTAGTTTATATTTATTATGACTTTATACTTATATAAATTCTGCAAAAGTCTGAATAGGAAATTCACATAATTAAAGGAACTTATTTCTTCTCTTATGTATGACAATGAATTTTACATAATAAATTTTATTGTATATATTTGATTGATGTTTAATTTCATAATGACATAATTAGATGTTTAATGATGCATTACTAAAAATTTGTCATCAAATCCAAGTAAGGTATTTCGAATGAGCAGTATTTAAAATTCAAACAAAATATGAAACATTTGTATAAAAATGAATGGGCTTGCAAACCCATAAGAGCAACAATGCCAGAGCTTTCAGGGACTAAACCACTACCCAAAGACTATACATGGACTGACCCAGGGCTCCAACTGCATATGTAGCAGAGAATAGCCTTGTTTGGGCACCAGTGGAAGGGGAAATCCTTGGTCCTGCCACGGTTGGATTCCCAGTGCAGGGGAATGTCTGAGTGGGGGCGGTAAGAAGGGTGGATGGGGGGAACACTCATATTGGGGAGGGGGGAGGGGATGGGGCTTATGGACAGGAAACTGGGAAAGGGAATAACATTTAAAATGTAAATAAAGAAATACATCTAATGAAAAATAAATTTAAAAAAACTCAAAATTTAAAAAAAGAAATAGATTTTATAAAATAATTATGAAATGTACAGATACATGAACTTTATAAAAATGGGATATTCATAAAAAACACACAATGTCAAATTTATAACTAGCACATAAATTCAAAGAATGTAACACTGATAACTCCAGTTTTTCTGTTTGCTTTTTAAAAAACTTGTTTTAGGACTGAGCAAGGAGTGGCTCAGCTGGTAAATAATAATATGTAAAAAATATTCTGAATCTAAATTTTGATTTGAATTAGAATTTTATAGCTCCCTCCAAAATGAAAATTATTTAAAATAATTGAATCATCGATTCACTACTAAAATAAATAACAGAAAACCATTGTTTGTAAAGGAATACACCTGTAATCCCCATACGTGGAAGGCAGCAGGAGCCGAGACTGATACAAGTTTGAGGTTAACAGGACACAATTTTCCATCTTCTAACATTTTTCAATATTCTATCAGAGTGTTTTATTATTGCAGTGTAGGTATTCTTTGTAAATTCTATTTTTGTTTAAATATTATAAAAGAAAGAATACATTTAAGTTCTGTACTTAAGATTATAAGCAAAATATGACATATTATTAGCTGCGGTCTTGTGTCTTCAAGAGTTGTTACCTCAGTGTATCAATAGACAATAGTAAATTATCTAAAAGCTTAAAAAACAATAATGGATATACTTCTAGGGGAGTATAATATTTCTAAAAGTAACCTACAAAGTAGAAGAAATTATTCAAATAACTAAGATCTACTTTAAAATATAGGAAAGTAAGAAGACAGGAAATAGAAGGGAAGGACAATGGGAGATTTGCTCAATATGAAATGTCTATGTTTGAGAACATACTCATATGTGATGCAAAACAAGCTTAAATGGATGGATATATAAACATGGAAGGGGAATGAAGACAATTTATGAGCTGGCAGATATTGAATAAAAAGGTGAAATGCTTAATGCAAAGGAATATTAAAATGAAAATATTAAATCTCTCATGAGGATGACTGCATCAGATAGCAAAAATATTTCAAAGTATTAAATTATCCAATCCATGAACATGGACTGGCTAACTGACTTGTATTTTCTTTAATGTCCTTCAATCTATTTCTTAGATTTAAGTATACTGTTGTCTTGACTTGTTCTCTGAAAAAAAAAATTCCTCTTGAAAATTCTTAAACAGTATAGAACCACAAAGAACTTTTGAATTTTTGCCTTGGATGCTTAACTGTTTTTGACCTCACTTAAGAGCTCTCACACCTTTTATGTTTTATTTTGTCTGTGTCTCTCCTTCTCTCTGACTTTCTCTATATCTGTGTCTCTGTGTCTCTCCTTTCTCTGTCTTTATATCTGTCTCTGGTTGTATCTGTCTCTCTATCACTCTCTCCCATCTCTTGCTCAGAAATGGAGTGATCTTTAAAACATGTCAATCAAGACAAATATTTTTTACCTCTTCCTATTTCAATTGAACTTGTTGATTTTTGTTTTCTTGTGTAATTGATTCTGAATGTTTCCTAGTCCTGTGATGAATAAAATTGATAAAGGTGGCCAGCAATAATTTAAAAATCAAGGTATTGACATAAAATCAGAGAATATATTCAGTAGATTACAATAAAAGGATTCACAGAATCTGACCTATAACCAATATTATCAAAGAAGTTGTGAAGATAAGAAAAAAAGAAGTGAAAAAAACCCTTAATAAGTCTAGGAAGAACTTGATGCCATATACAAAAAAATTATTTGAAACTCATATTTCATTTTTTTTACATATAGAAATAAGTGAAAAAAATGTGCAAACATAAGGACCTTCATTCAATACCAAGGACAAATAAAAAATCACAAAATAAAACAACCTATTTTGTATAGTAGGTCATGCATGTAATTCCAATGCTGGGAAGAGAGACAAAAGTGGATTTCTGAAGCTCTAGATTTCAGGGGCTTGCCAATCCTATTTTATTGCCACATTCAGCCTAGGCTGTTTGGTCAGCCCCAGATCAGATTCACTCTGTATTCAAAAGCAAGGTGAATAGCAAATGAAGAACAACAACAAAACTGACCTGTGCCTCTGCCAACATCCACTGTTGCACGTACTTATAGGCACATAAGAACAAAGGTAAAAGGATTATAGAATAAATCAACTCCTGTGGTTGGCTTTTCATACATTTTCCCACAGATAAAATTGCACTGTGTTTTATTCAACCATTCCCATTTTGATGCATATTTGGGCTCATTCTAGTTGGGGCTATCCCAAATAAAGCTGTTATTATCATTTGTGTAAAATTATATTAAAGACAAAATAAATATTTTAAACTCTAAAAGTTTTAAACTCTACTTTATAAAAGAATAAGAAATAGTTGACAGTTAAAAAGAGACATTTGAGAGAATGTAGAGGAAAAGTCAATATTGGATGATCCATTCTTGATTTAATTTTGTTGTCTTGAATGAATGTATAAATTCAACCACATCACTTACATTTTTCCAACTTAAGGGAGAATAGACTTTTAAAGTATTTCCTTATAATATTCTAAATATTTTTCATGACTGCAGAACTATTTCCCTAAACATTTCTGATTCTGTTAACTTAGACTGTCTTTTTCTTTAATTGTACCATATCTTTCTTGATCTTGTTTTCTCCTCTAGAAACAATTTCTTAGATTCATTGATTGTTTGTGTGATTTTCTTTGTTTCTATTTATCCAATTTAATCAGTGATTTTTATTATTTGTAGTAATCTGTTTGATTTGGATTTTAGTTATTATTGGATACCAATTATTAGTTGAATTATCAAATTATTTATAATTTCCCTTCTTTTAATTATTATTTTATTACTCTTTTTATTATTACTTTCTTTATATTATTAGTCTTTGTTTTTCCAGGAGTTTGTGTACATATTTGGGATGCATTTACTGTAGTCTTTAAGTATTATTCCATTATCTGATAGGATACAGAAAGGTATTTCCCTGTTTCTTAAATTGTTCATGTTTGTTTTGTATTCCAATTTTTTTATGTTTCAGGGATTATTCTGTGGGCTGCTGAGTAGTCTCTAAGGTTTGAGTGGAATATATTGCAGACATTTGATGAATGATATTATTGCACTCTTATTTTCTGCTATATATTCTTTGACAAGATAACATTTTCTATTGAAAAGAATTGAAATCACCAATTAGTATTGAATTGGACTTAATCCATGTCTTTAATTTATAATGTCATTACAATCCCTCTCAAAATTTCTTCAATATCCTTCATGGAAAACCCAAAGCAAACCTGAGTAAAAAGGCAGTGCTAGAGAGATAATCACTCTTGAATTATAGAAATGCTACAAAGATATAATAATAAAACCAGTGTGATAATGGCACACAAAAAGATAATTAGACCAATAAATAAAAAGGTACACACACACACACACACAAACATATATATATATATATATATATATATATATATATATAGAGAGAGAGAGAGAGAGAGAGCATAAGATATATATCTTACAAAATTTATGTAAAAATTAACCAAGAAACATAATATAAATCTGCAAACATTGAAATATCTAGAATATATAATCAGTAATCTCTGTAATATAGCTATATGGTAGGAATACCCGGATAATATTCAATTTGTACCAAAATTAAGGTCTACAACATATAAAACATAGCTTATAAAATGAAAATGATTTTAACAGCTGAAGCAATAGTCAATTATATAAGGGGAGATCATCATAATGGGGGACAATCTTTGTCAGGTACAAATAGATTAATATTCTGAATATAAAGATCTAGCAAGCACTTGTGAAAAAAAGTCCATTGATATAAACAGAGATTTCATAAATAAAGAAAAAATAAGAAATAAAAATTCCATGGAATTACTCTAATAAGTGAAAGATCTGTATGACCAAAACTTTAAGTCTCTCAGGCAAGAAATCAAAGGGGAAATCAGCAAAATGGAGAGATCTCACATGCTCTGGATTGTAAAGATTTACATAGCAAATAGACCCATCCTACCAAAAGAAATACAATCCCCATCAAAATCCTAGCACAATGCTTCAAAGACATGGAAAGAGCAATTCTTACTTCATATGGAAAAATACAAAACCCAAAAGAGAACAAACAATTCTTAAAAGTAAAAGAACTGCTGGGAGAAGTCATTATCCCTGGGCTCAAGCTATACCACAAAGCAATAGTGATAAAAAATGCATGGTATTTGTACAGAGACAGACAGGTTGATAAATGGGATAGAACTGAAGACTCACAAATAAACCCACACACTTAGGGACACTCGATCATTGACAAAGAAGCCAAAAATATGCAGTAGACAAAAAGAAAGCATCTTCAATGAATGGTACTTGATAAACTGGCAGTCTGTATGCAGAAAAATGAAAGTAGATCCTTATTTGTCACCTTGCACAAATCTCGAGTTCACATAGATCAAGAACATCAACATAAAACAAGATACACTGAACCTAATACAAGAGAGAGTGAGAATGAGCCTCAAACCTATTGGCACGGGAGAGGCTGTATTTAATAAACAGAAACCCAGAGGATCAGGTTCTAAATTCAAGAATTAATAAATGGGACCTCATGAAACTGAAAGGCTTCTGTAACATGAAGGACATAGTCAATTGGCAACGTACAAATTGGGGGGGGGGAGTCCACATTAACCCCACAACCAACAGAGGGCTAATATCTCATATATATATATATATATATATATATATATATATATATATATATATTCAGAAGTTAACCTGCAAAAACCCAAACAACCCAATCAAAAAATGTGGAATAGAACTAAACAGAGGATTCACAACAGAGGAATCTCAAATGGCAAATGGCCAAGAAGTCTTTAAACAAATGTTCAAAGTCCTTGGTCATCAGGGAAATACAAACCAAAACCACCCTGAGGTTCCTTCTTATACCAATCAGAATGGTTAAGATCAACTCCAGACTCTTATCAGCCTGGAATGTAGCCTTGGGAGCTTTACCTAAGGCCCTGATGTACTGAAAATAAAATAGTACTCATTTGTAAACAAGGGTTAAGGTGGGAAGAGGTGGTAAAGTCAGTGGCCAGGGCCTTTGGGGAAGATCCCAATGCTTTCTACTACATGGGGATATGGTTGTCAGCTCCAAGTCAGCTGTGGGCTTGCTCTGTAATGTTTGTTGGACACTTGCTGTTCCCTTTGTGAAGTACTGTTTTATTAGACTTCTCCTGCGTTTGTACCATTGTGATAGTTACTGCTGACTTCATAGAAGTCTCTGTTTAGGTCCACTTATCTATCCCCTGTAAGTAGGACACAAGATGCTACACTTAAGAAGCTTACTTAGTATAAGACACAGCTTGTGCATGATCTACCCACCACAGCTGCTGTAGAGTCTACCTTCTACTCTTCCTAACTTTCTTATCTTCTGGGACTTCCAACTCAGGACCTCATCACTGAAAATTGATCTGCTATTTCAGCACTCTGATGCACTTAAGAAATGATTCTGGGGATCTTTGCTGTGTAATCTGCAAGCTGTCTAAGGAGGACTTGCAGTCCATATTTAAAATGTATTTAAACAATGTGAGTCTTGTACTGGAGAGAAATTATGAATCACAGCATATGTGGAATCCAATAAACTGTTTTTGGCTGGCTCTTCTTTGAGCATTACACAGAGCTGAATCCATGCTATCATTAAAGACATTTTTTTCCTAATTAAAAAAAATAAATCAAAAACTCTGGTGACAACATATGTTGGCGAGGATGTGGAGAAGGAAGAACACGACTCCATTGCTGGTGGGACTGCAAAATGTACAAACTACTCTGGAAATCAATTTGGACTTCCCTCAGAAAATTGGAAATAGGTCTAGCTGAAGACCTAGCTATATCACTCTTGGCAATATACACAAAAGATGCCCCATCATGCCACAGGGACAAGTATTCCACTATGTTCATAGCATCCTTATTTATGATAGCCAGAAGCTGGAAACAGCCCAGAGGTCCCAAAACAGAAGAATGAATACAGAAAATGTGTTTCATTTACACAAAGGAATACTATTCAGCTATAAAGAATGAGGTCATAATGAAATTTGCAGGGAAATATACACAACTTGAAAATATGATCCTGAGTGGTTTCTCAGACCCCAAAGAAGATGCCTAGTATTTTCACTAATAAGTAGCCATAAAATACAGAATACTCAAGACGATTAACAAGCAGAAGGGCCCAAGTAAGGATGCCTCAGTCTCACCTGGGAGGGAGAAGAAAGCAATCACAGGGAACCGAGGGAGGGAGGGATCTGGGTGGAACAGGGGACAGGGAGGAGAACAGGGGAACATGACAGGTATTGGGGGGCAGGAGTGAAGTTCTGAGGGCCAGCAGAAAAATTGGAACAAGACAAACTTGGGAGGTAGGAGGTGGGGATACCCTCTAGAATGTACCAAGACCCTTTAGAATGTATGAGAGAGAATCTCAGGACTCTAAGGGAGGGACCTTGGGTGAAATGCCCAGCAGTGGGGGGAGGGAAATTATAGAATCCACCTTCAGTAGAAAGATGGATCATCAAGTAGAGGGAGGGGATTGTCCTCCCACAGTCAAATCTCTGACCCATAATTGTTCCTGTCTAAAAGAACTGCATGGACAAAAATGAAAAGAGACTGAAGGAAAAAAGATCCAATGACCACATTGGGACCCATCTGAAGGGGAGGCTCCAAGACCTGACTCTATTACTGATGCTATGATGTGCTCACAGACAGCAGCCTAGCATGGCTCCCCTTAGAGAGGCCCAACAAGCAACTAAGAAGGCAGAGGCAGAAATTTACACCCAAGCAATAGACAGAAGCCTGGGACCCCTGTAGATGAATTAGGAAATAATTGGAAGAAGCTGAGGAGTAGGGAGACCCCATTGGAAGACCAACAGTCTCAACTCAACCTGGACCCTGAGATGTCTCTGGTACCATGCTACCAACCAGGTGGCATACACTAGCTGGTCTGAGGCCCCTAACACATATACACCAGAGGACTGGCTGCTCTGGCCTCAGTGAGAGAAGATGCACCTAACACTTGCTTGGGTACTTGTGGCCCCAGGGAGTGAAAAGGCCTGGTGGGGTGGGACGGGTGGAGACATCCTCTTGGAGATGGGTATGGGGTTGGGGGAGAAGTAATGGTATGAGGAAATGTCAGGGTGGACCAGGAAGAAGTTAACGACTGGACTGTTAAAAAAAAATTAAAGATAAAAAATGTCTAAGACATTTCTTAAGAAGGATTTATTTTTCTCAGAAATTAGATGAATAAAATTAAAATAACTTTGAAGTGGTGGGATTGCAAATTTCTGCAGAGGCTCTAGAACGCAATATGAAGACTTTGCAAAAAAGAAAAAACTGACCTAAAAATTAATCTACTGTATTAGCCCAGCTATAGAACTCCTTGGTATGTGACCAAAAGACACTCAACAAAAATATTTTGTCTTGTTTTCTGATCATCTATATTCAAGATAAGAGGAATAGACAGAACCTACATGTTCTTAAACTGACAAATTGATATTGAAAATATGATGCATATATACAATGTATGATGCATATACACATTCAGCTACTGAGATGAATGAAAATTTGAAATAGTCAGGTAAAAGGGTGAAGGTTAAAATATTATCTTTAGTGACTCATTAAAAACTTCATGTTCTCTGTCATCTGTGGTTACTAGTTTTAAGTCTTTTGACAGGTCTACAGAAACTAGGAAAGGAAAAAGTGGACCAAGGAAGGATAGGAGTCCTATAAAAGGATATATAATTAGGTCAGTACAGAAGGAGTTGGAAGGAGGAAAATTATCTGACACTGGTTTCCCTCAATAATAGACTGTGTTTGGCATGTGTAAGCCAAGTAAACTCTTTCCTCCCCCCCCAAAAAAAAAACTTGAACGAATATCCATACTAATTTATATGTACCTTAAGTACGTGTTAATACAAATGATATATAGAATTGTATATTTATACATAAACATTATATTAATTTAAGACACTTAGAACATATTGGTCCCCGCATAATCTTAGATTAATAAAAGTCCAATGCCAATCATAATATACTTTATTTTCACTTGTTGGTAAGGGAATCCAAGACTTTCAAATAATCGAGGATATAACATTTTCCTCTAATTGCCTCTAGAATTTGAAAATAAATCCTATTGCCAAAGATACAACATTTTGCATTGAAGACTTAGAGGAAACAAACTGACTCTAAGAAAACATCCTCCTTATGGGCTAGATTCCATACTACTTTTAAATTGTTATGAAATCTCTCGTGTGTAGAAAGCAGTCAATAGTCCTGTTCAGCTGTGATACCTACTGGATGATATCATTATTGGATGATATCCCTAAAGGTTCAATAACGACATTTTTAGCATGGCAGTAACCAAAAATTGTCTAATTGGATTTCAGACTTACTCAACAGGAAGTAAATCTGTCCTAGAGTTATAATCCCAGATAACTACCTACAACCATTGAAGTTATAGATTTTATAGTCGAACCTAGTTTTGCCATTTTCATAACACATTATAATTCTTAACTTCTTTCTAAATACATATATTTATACTTATGGATAGTGATAGCTCACAGGCCCTATCAAAAGGCTTTGAATATGAATAGATGGATCCCTGTACAGAAGCTTCAGTAGAAAGGCAGAGAATAACTTACCACAGGATGCTCAGATCCAATTACTACATATAAAACAAACAAACAAACAAACAAACAAAACATACTCCTATAACATTACAGAAGAGGTCCTGGGACAAATATAAAAGCCAGAGGAATTTGCTGCAGGATTGTATCTTCTACAATAGAAAGGGACCCTACACCACTAAATTCTCATCTATATGGCTGCTTATACAACAAAGACGGCAATGATGACACATCAACTTGTCATGCCAACATTGATGTGGGAAATTTCATGTGACCCCATCCCTGGCTGAAGATCTACAGGTAATCCATGCCCCTTGAAAGAGGGAGAATTCCCCAGAGATTAGTTACATAAATAGTTATTCACCACCAAGTGAGTACTAATAATACCAAGTAAATAATAATACTAATCAGACTCGGCAGTTATATTTTATGTTTAATATATATTATATAGCTAGCAATAATTATTGAATATGTAACAACATTTTATGAAATATATGTACAATAATAATTAAAGAAAAGAGATCATGAATTTGAAGGGAGCATGGGAAAATTGATGGAAGAGAAATGGAAATAATGGAATTCAATTTTAATTGTAAATAAAATAAATCATAAAATACTGAAAAAGTTGAAATGCCCACAAATTTTCCACATTTTCTGTATGATTGGATTATAATATCATTATTTAAACAAAATTTTAATATAGTGTTCTTACAGAAGGCATGCACAAATGCAGTCTGCTTTACTAGATAATCACCTTTCTGCAACAAAATGTATAATAGTCATTAATCAAATGTATCCACTTGGTAGGAAGCAGCATCAGGAAAAGTATATTAAAAATAGTATATTTCAGTTACTGAGGCAATTTCTCCATATATACATACTCACATCAACATAGTTAAATATATTTTAATCTACTAGGCAGGAAGCCTGTTTGTAAGAGGAATAATTTCATGAAGGTAGCCATGGAATTCCTTTAAAAGGATTTAAGGTGCACTGCTTAGCACAGTGCAACTTTGCATCAAAAGTATCAGGCAATATGTAGAGAATTGATAAGCACGTAAGTGTAAATATTAAGGAGGTAAGAGCACACATTTAAAGTGTTTATCATGCAGCAGGAGACGTGTCTGAGCAGCTAAAACTGGTACTGTTCTGGAGAGGAGCTACGTTCAGTTTCCAGGCGCTTATGTTGAACTGCTCACCACCTGCTACTGTAGATCCAGGCAGTCTTTTGTATTTCCTAACCTTTTGCAACCCATGGCACACACACACACACACACACACACACACACACACACACACACTCACACACACACACATGCAAGCACACACACACACACATGCAAGCCCACATGCACACACACATACACACACACACACACAGAAGCAAGCCCACACACACACACACATACACACACACACACATGCAAGCCCACACACACACACATACACACATACAAACACACACACAAATGCACATAAACATGTACATATGCAAACACACATACTTGCAAATAAAAGTGAATACTTCAAAAGTTGTAGTAGAATTAACCAAAACTATTCTTTTATCTGCAGATCAGCAGGTGACTTTGTAGAATTATCTAGGTAAATTTGAAAGCAGGACACCTAAGGGGCTAAGTAGTAAATTGACTAGAGAAAATGTGTCATTTATGAGATTCCATGATGACCACAGAGAAACAGCCTTCATTGAAGAGAATGTATTATGTAATTAACAATTACCATAAACCAATATTTTTACAAATATAAATAAGGAAATTACTGGATTTTAATCTCATTACAAATGCCATACATCACTATTGAACACAGGGTTAGATACAAGGCATAATTTATTTTATATATCAAATTATGTGTTTTTATTAGTATACTTTATATGTAATCACCCTTTGAAGAGTCTTTGCAGGATTTATCTTTGTCCCTTAAAATGTATTTGATGTCTTTTAAAATGCAAAATGATATGTTGAGCTCAAAGTATTTCTTTGAATTTCAGTTGTTCAAATAAGTCATGTTACATACCAAAAGAAACAATCAAGTTTTGTGGTACAATCAAATAACGGATGTATTTTCTACGAAGGCAGGATCAATATTCAAAACTGTAGTGTGATTAACAATATGGATTATATTTTTTAATAATCATTTTATTCACTTACATTTCAAGTAATTTACCGCTTCCTGATAGCCTCTCCACAAACCCTCATCACTTTCCTGTCTCTCTCTCCCCTTCACCTCTATGATGGTGCTTCTCTACCCACTCACCCAATCCCACCTCACCACTCTAGGATTCTCCTATGCTGGGGCATCAATTTGCCACAGAACCAAAGGCCGCCCTTCCCACTGATGTCGGATAAGGCCATCCTCTGCTACATATGTATTTGGAGTTATGGGTCCCTCTATGCTTACTCTTTCATTGGTGCTTTAGTCCCTGGGAGCTCTGGGGACTAAAGTTGGTTGATATTGTTGTTCTTCCTGTGAGGTTGCAATCCCTTCAGCTCCTTCATTGGGGTCCCTGGGCTCAATCCTATGGTTGGCTGGGAGTCTCTGGATCTGTTTTGATCAGGCACTAGTATAACCTTTCCAGGAAGCAGTCATACCAGGCTCTTGTTGGGGGTTTGGTTCTGTAGATGGGATGGATTTCTAGACAGAGCAATCTATGGAGAGACTTTTCTTCAGTCTCTGTTCCATTTTTTGTCCCTGCAATTCCTGTGGACAGGAAAATATTTCTGGCTTAACAATTTTGAGATGGATGTGTGGCTCCAGCCCTCAACTATTGGCTGTGCCTATGATCTGGAGGTGGTCTCTACAGGTTCTATCTCCCCTTGGTTCCATATTTTAGCTAAAGTCATCCCTGTTGGGTTCTAGGAGGCTATTCCTTCTTCAGTGTCTGAGACTTTCTAGTCCTAGCCCAGTTCCCCATTCCCCATGGCTACATTTTTCTATTTGATTTCCGGACCATCTGTACTTCTCTCCTGTACCTTCTAATACCTGGCATGGACTCCCCCTTTTCCCTCCCACTCTTCTCTCCATCCTAGGTCCCACCCCTTTATTGTTTTGTCCCTCCTTCTATGTAGGATTGAAGCATCCACACCTTGGCCTTCCTTCTTTTAAAGCTCCATATGTTTTATGGGTTGTATCATGGCTATTCAGAAATTTGGGGCTAATATCCACTTATCAGTGAGTATCATATATGTTCTTTTGTGTCTAGGTAACTTCACTAATGATGCTATTTTCAAATCCTTCCATTTGCCTGCTAATTTCATGAAGTCATTGCTTTAATAGCTGAATAGTCCTCCATTGTGTAAATGTACCACATTTTCTGTATCAATTCCTCTATTGAAAGACATTGTGTTATTTCCAGCTTCTGGCTATTATAAATGAGGCTGCTATAAACATAGTGAAGCAGGTTTCCTTGTCATGTGTTAGAATATCATTTGGGTGTATGCCTAGTAGTGGAATAGCTGAGTTTTCAGGTAGAATTATTTCGAATCTCTCAGTAACTGACAAACTGATTTCCAAAGTGGTTTTACTCCCTTGCAATCCCACCAACAATGGAGAAATGCTACTCTTTCTCCATCTCCTTGCCAGCATTTGCTTTCACCTGTGTTTTTTATCTCAGACATTCTGATTGGTCTGATATGGGATCTCAGGAACATTTTGATTTGCATTTCTCCAATGACTAAAGATGTTGAGTGCTTCTCAGCCATTAGAGATTCTTAAGTTGAAATTCTTGGTTTAGCTCTGTACCCCATTTTTTAACAAAAATAAGTTTATTTGATTCTCTGGAGTCTAACTTCTTGAGTTCTTTGTAATCTGATGATGCTAGTTGAACCAGCATCATTTGTTGAAAATGCTGTCTTTTTCCCACTAGATGATTTTGGTTTTATTATTCTATATATAAGAGATTTTAATTGAAAGCAGATTGTAATAGAACAAAATGAGGAAGCATTTTGTGTTTCCACATATTGTATTAAGGGTTACCTTGAAAAAGAAGCAACTACCCTAATAAAATAATGTTAGAAATAATTTAATATACTCAATTATATTTTTAAAAACACGTAGCCCTTCAATTTAAGCAAGCATCTTTAATCCCAGCACTTGGGAAGATGAGACATAAATTTTATGAGCTTGAGACCATCTTGGTTTACAGAGTGAGTTTCATTTCAAACAAGGCTACATAGAGAAACCCTGTAATGAAAATAAAATAAATAAAAAAACATAAAAAGGACAACATATGCCTAAGAAGCATTTTAATATATGTAAAATCAAGTAGTACATAATAGCTTAAATGACTACCCTTAAAAATATATTCTAGTTACTAAATTTTATATTTCCTTTTGTATTAATTACTTTGTTATGAAATGTAGAAAATTAATAATAATAAGTAATTAACATTGATTTATCAGTGCTTGGAAATGGATTTAATATTAAATTTAAATTTAATTTAAAGTAGAAGCTTTGAATATACGTTGAGGCACAGAATTGAAATATAACAGCCAGGCCTATTCCCAGAGATGACCTTGTGACACAGCTCTCTGTAACCAGATCCCATTGGATGAGGTCTGAATTGTCAGAAGTTCAGACAATCCTGAGAGCACAGGTAAGACCACCACTTCTTCTCACATTCCTGGCCTAAGAGGAACCAGACTGGAGCCTACTGTACACAGGAACTGAGGAGCAGTCTGGGACAGAATACTTCTGGTTTCTGCCTGTGCCCAGTGCTGATTCTGTTACACAGGTCTCTGTACCCAGATCCTGCTGGGAGAAAGCTGGTCTCCAGGAGTGCTGACACACACGCTTGCAGGGAGTCAAACCACTGTCAGAGACAGCAAGACAAGCTAATACCAGAGATAAGCAGATAGTGAGAGGCAAAGAAACCAATAACTAACAGAAACTAAAGTCATTTGGCATCATCAGCACCCACTTCCCCCAACACACCAAACCCTGGATAGCCCAACACACCAGAAAAGCAAGATTTTGATTTAAAAATCACAACTCATGATGGTGTTAGAGGACTTTAAGAACATAAATAACTTCCTTAAAGAAATACAGGACAACACAGGTAAACAGGTAGAAGCCCTTAAAGAGGAAACACAAAAATTCCTTGAAGAATTACAGGAAAACAGAACCAAACAGGTGAAGAAATTGAAAAAAAAACATTCAGGATCTAAAAATGGAAATAGAACAACAAAGAAATTACAAAGGGAGTCAAACCTGGAGATAGAAAAACTTAGGAAAGAGATCAGGAGACATAGACTTAAGCATTGCCCACAGAATACAAGAGATAGAAGAGAGAATCTCAGGGGCAGAGGATACCATAGAAAACATCGACTCAACCATCAGAAAGAATGCAAAATGGAAAAAGCACCTAATTCAAAACATCCAAGAAATCCAGGACAAAATGAGAAGATCAAAACTAAGACTAATAGGTATAGAAGAAAGCAAAGATTCCCAATTTAAAGGGCCAATAAATATCTTCAACACAATTTTAGAAGAAAACTTCCCTAACCAAGGAAAGAGATGCCCATGGAAATAGAAGAAGCGTACAGAACTCCAAA
This sequence comes from Rattus rattus, assembly GCF_011064425.1. Classification (NCBI taxonomy): domain Eukaryota; kingdom Metazoa; phylum Chordata; class Mammalia; order Rodentia; family Muridae; genus Rattus; species Rattus rattus. The sequence goes on from NC_046171.1 coordinate 47,364,643, forward strand.
CAGATTGGACCAGAAGAGAATTCCCATCGCATAATAGTCAAAACACCAAATTTACAAAATAAAGAATATTGAAAGCAGTAAGAGATAAAGGTCAAATAACATAGGCAGACTTATCAGAATTACACCAGACTTCTCAACAGAGACTATGAAAGCCAGAAGATCCTGGGCAGAAGTCATTCTGATCCAGAGAGAACACAAATGCCAGTGCAAGCTACTATATCCAGAAAAATTCTCAATTAACATAGAGGGAGAAACCAAGATATTCCATGACAAAACCAAATTTACACAATATCTTTCCACAAATCCAGCTCTACAAAGGATAATAGATGGAAAACACCAACAAAAGGAAACTACACCCTAAAAATAGCAAGAAAGTAATCTACTTGCAAAGAAACCAAAAGAAGAGAGACACACAAACAAAATCCCACTTCTAACAGCAAAAATAATGGAAAACAACAATCACTATTCCTGTAATATTGTATGTGGAACATTACTTTACTCTGTATAATAGATCAACAAACCTCTAACTTGTTGAAGGGAAATGAAGTCAGAAAATGTAAAATGAAGGTAAAATCTGGGACTGTTGATCACCAGGATTTTATCAGCATTTTATACAAGTGTTGAAATATCCCACTGGATCTCATAAACTTTATATAATTATATAAGGTCCCATTATATAATTATATAATTCAATAACTATGATATAAAAATGTTAATCATTATGATTTGATCATTATACTGTACATGTGGGTATTAAATGGCCACAACATATCCCATTTTATTCTAGTATTTAAAATAATAATAAATATAATAGTTTAATGTGGCAAATTTATCTAGTGTACAGCAATCTGAAGCTGAGGCAGGGATATGAACTCAGTGTCAACACTGATTAGATAGCTGTCTTGTTAACAGAAACAACCAAGCATATACAAGAAATATATGTTATACATATATGTGAAATATGTAATAATAAATAATATACAACATATAAGGCATTGTATTCAAATTTGTGTAATATAATATATTCAATATAACGTATTTTTAGTAAAGATTAACAATTTTATTTTCTTAAAATATTTCTAAATTTATTTTTTGAAGTTTAAGCAAACTTGAAATTAAAAATTTAAATCAATAACCCATCACTTTAATTAAAGATATGTCTAATCATGATCTTGAAGCACATTTCACTGACAAGTGATGTCAAAATACCTAATAATATACTAAAATATCCAGTTATTATTAAAATGTCAATATGTGTTTTGTCATAGGCCCAGTCAAAGAATTTTATAAGTGAACTCTACTTACTAAAATGCTACTGTAAACTCCTAAAGTTATATTTTAAATGGGTCAATTAACTAAATGATATCAATGCAAAGATCAAAACTTTGTTCTAATTCAATATGTTTTCAATAAATCTTCAATAAACTAACACCTGGAAAGATGTCACTGCCTAAAATAAAAACTAAGTAAATGTGTGCTTCAAATATCTTTAACTTAAAAATTACAAATAATACTATAAATTGTGTAAAACTGCATTATTTGGAAAAGTACTTCATACTACCTTATACTTTCCATAATCGATAAGTGGTACATTTCAATCCCTGACTCATATTCAAAAAATTCTCACAAGCTGTGAGAAATTAAAGCTTTTATATTAAAAATTGAAACCATTCCATTTGATTCTAAAATATAACATTTGTAAACACATTCTGTGAATATGCAGTATGTGAGAAAAAATGGTTAGAGGAGTAAATTCTAACAATCTTTTCTTCCTACACACACACACACACACACACACACACACACACACACACACACACACACCCCAACTTGAACAGCTAACAACATCAAACTAGCAGTACAGCAGCTAAGCAAACCAACTAAGCTGTTGTAAATCCTGAGTGTGGTCTAACATTGAAAAGCCATTCTTCAGTTACAGGGCTGGTAACACCATGTAATTGAAGGAGAGAGAGAAAGAAAGATTAAAGCCCATCTTTATACTTAAAAGTACCAAGCCTATCCCAGTGAGGTTCAGTGATATACAAAGCCCTGTAAGCCCCGTAGCCAGAACAACATCTAGAGATGAACTATAACTATTATCAAAGAGAGAGAGAGAGAGACATTCCCCATTATGCTTCCTCCAACAAAGAAGGAACACAAGGACATCATGTCACTGAGAAATAGCACAGGAAGATTAAAATAGAGTTTGGACTTACAATACCAGAACCATCATGGTAAGACTAATCACCCTGAATGATCTGTATATGAGACACGGCTTACATGAGTTGCCAAGACAAGATACGTGCATCAGAGTCCTGAATGCCTGTGAGATTGGACAACATCAGTTCTAGCCTTGACACTGGCTCCTAGAAAGTACAGGCCCCTATGATCATGAAACTTGGGAATGAGTCAGATTAGTAACAGTTTTGATTTATCATACACCACCGGAAGTGAGAGGCTATGGGTAATAGATGCATTTGGAGAAGGTTTCTTCAGCAATAAAATACTGAAATGCTCAGCAGATGGCTTTATACCTGTGCAGAGCAGGCAGCACTAAGAACATGCAACACACTTTTTAAAAAGTTATGGGGATCCTGTAATATACTTTGGTGGTACTCCACAATTATGACAGTACATGCTTTCTCAAACTACTTCATAACGAGGACACATAATCTATATTTTGTCATTGTTATTCCTTCACTCTCAATTCAGAGCATTATAGAACTACTAAAGTAGGATGTGAAGTGTTGATTTGTGAGGAAACAGAGTCTTTATGCTGTTTCTAAAGTTTTAAATGGTCATTAACCTGTTTGCAGAACATTTGGCCTGTATAGCACTTGCCCTCTCTATGCATTCTTCATTCTGCAGTTATTTATTGCCACTTCCTGTTTACTTTTGCTCATTCTCTCCTCTGTAAGGTTATCCCTCCTTTAACTTTCCAATAGTGCTTTCCTTTGTCCTTACGTTCCAAATGTAGCTGATGTCTAGAATGTTATCGGTTTTCTCATGGGGTCTTAGGCTTGTATCCAGAAAAACCTTATAGGGATTGAGGTACTGAGTTATGGTTAGATTTAAGAATTTGCACTTTATAGATCCCAACTCAAACTATAAACAGGCTTTCCAGTTATACGTCCTAACATTGAAATCCACTGCGATATAACGTTCTTTTGTATGTGATTTTTTTAGTTCTCAGTCACCTGTAACAGTATGGAAAAATAATATCCCATATGATAAGCTTAATTCTCTGAGTTTTCTTAGTTTTCCATTATTCTTCAATGCCTTTTGCTTAGCTTATTCCATGGATCATGTAATGTACTCCTATCCTCTCTGTATATTTGAGAGTTGAAATATTAACTTGCCTTACATTTCTCAAAATCAGACTTTTAGTATCATTGTGTCATGTAACAGCATCCAGAGAGGTTGCCTTGATTAAGCTAAGGAATCCAAATTACCAATAGGATACATTTGCACATTCAATTTTTTTAAAAATGTAATTTATTACATTTTTGCTTATATTTCCTACATGAATAGGGTTAATACTTTGTTTCCTGGCAGTCATTTCTTTTGGCCTTTGTGTTGTTTAAAAAATGTAGTTGCATGTCAAGAATTGTATCAGTTTTCCTACGGGGACTTATGCTTGTATCTAGAAAATCTTGCGGAGAATGACGTGGCTCACCCATAGATTTAGGTATTCTTTTTTTCTTATCCCAATGGAAACAGTGAAGAGACTTTGTAGGTTGAAGACTAATGGCAAAGCATCATCTTACATACATAACATAGAGAATGCATGTCCATTATTTATATAGTCACCAAAAAGCCTCATCTTATGACCAATATAAAGAACTTCACCATCAGTTTTCTTTCAACATGTTACTAGATTTTAATTGGATAATTTAGAAAGACATGAGTACCTGTATATTTAATTTTATTTATTTCTACAAATTTACTTCCATTAATGTATCTAAGTATGTTTCTATTTGATCACATGCCATCACATGTTACTGGAAATCCCCAGAGTCAAGAAGAAAGAATAGGCTTCTCCTAGAGAACAAGTTACAGACAATTGCTACCCAGTATGCCCACCAAACAAATGCCTAATCCTTCTCAAATTTGTTCTACTACATTTGATTTTCATCATCATTTGTGCCTCTTAATTGCCCCCTGTGTTCAATTCACTAATGTATTCAAATTCTTTACTTTGGACTTCATTCAATCTTTAAAAATGAAGTTTTGTTTCACATCATTTAAGATTTAATTTAATTTAAATGTATGGACACAGATTGCCTTGTTTTGAACCTCTTACCAAGTTAAAGACTCCAAACAATTTACAAAAAATATTCCATCAACCTCACTTTCTCTATATATAAAGACATAAACTAAGGTGTTACAGCTGTTACATGGTTGATCTGAAAATTTGAGAGAGTTCATTTAAAATTTTATTTTCCAATATTTCTGTAAAAAAACAGTCCTGATATCTCTCAATATGTAAAATAAGTTGTGTTTATTCCAGTTATCATTTTTTTCTGTCCTGTCTTTCTTGTTCATGGTTTTTACTTACTAAATCTATTTTAAACACATCATATATGACTATGTAAATTTTATATAAACTTATCTAAAACATCATTAATGATGTTTTCTATTAAAACTGTCCCACTAAATAGTGTTGTCCTAGGAATTTATTACATATTCATTTATTTCAAAATTTTTCAGAAAAGACCCATTTAGCAATGTCATTCAGTGTGCAGCTGAACAGCTAGTCCTCCACAATTTGTACATTTAAGTATTTTACCAATTTTCTTCAAAGGGTTTCACACTGAAAATCATTCTCATTCAAGGCATTCGGCCTACAAGTGGTAACAGATGCATTTACAAGAAATTCAGCACCAGGCACCAGTTTGGCATTGTTAGCAAAGAGTTTCCTCTTATAGGGGATGCCACTTTTGCATTCAACAATCTCTCCTACTAAATTGATCTTTCACTGGCATTTAAATCTACTTGAAACTCATTTGCCACTTCCTCAGCATGGCTCCATGACAACCTGACAGATGGGTTGAAGGGCATGGACACCAGACGATCTGATGACAACACGGTTTAAATGTTACAAGATATATTTGTTTCCTCCAATACTAAAATAATGATTTACACTAAATATCATTATAAAAATATTTTGTGTCTACCATTTCAGTTTTGGATGGATTTATACATTTTCTCAACTATATGACAATTAAGAAAATTATGATCATATTAAAACCCATGTGTCTACTTGTAGAGATATTTCAGTATTTCTTGAATGGCAGCAAGGCCAATATCAGTTGGTTAAACGTCCCAATAATTAAATAAACTATGAAAAAATTGCTTTTGAAGAACCAATGAAATAGCTAAACATCAAGGCAGGCTTAGTGCACATTCTTATAATCTCTGCATTTTTGAACATGGATAATTAGAAATTCAAGGTCAGCCACATTTTTGCAACTCTTTCAAAGTAAAGACATCATTGGTGAAAACCTGTCTCAAAGGGGAAAACACTAAGATATAATAAATACTAAAAATCAATGTCGTTTCCTTATAAAATATACTTTTATTAATTATCCTATAATTTCCTATATTTGTCCAATACATGTTATCATATACACCCTCCACCAGTGCCTTCTAATTCTTCTGAGATCTAGTCTATCTTCTACCTTCAACTCATGACATATAAATGTAATGAACCCAATTTGTGTTGCCCATACACACATAGATATGTGGCCACTCACTGGAGCATGGTTTATCTACCAGAAAGAACACCTTTAAAAAAAATGTCTCTTCTTTTCCTAGAGCCATCAACTCTCAATAGCCCCACAGTTATGGGTGACGATTGATGATCACCTCCTCACCTTCCTGATGGCATATTGATTGACTTGATCTTCTTCAGATCTTGTGCAGTTATATAGTGTTGCCGAATGTTCATCAGTGGAGTGGCCCTGCCTTCTACTGAAAACAGTTTATTCCTGTCCTGACTGACCTCTAGCTGTTAAATGCCTTTATTTTATTTTATTTATTTATGTTTTAAATGCTATTGCCTTTCCCAGTTTTCCCTCCACAAGTCTCCTATCCCCTTCTCGCTCCTCTTGCCTCTATGAGGGTGCTGCCCCACCTGACCACTCACTCCTGCCTCAGGGACCTAGTGTTCCCCTACACTGGGTCATCAAGTCTCCATGGGACCAAGGGTCTCCCCTACCAGTAACTTCTCATTTCTTAATCAACATTCTTCAAAAAATAACAGGTCTCTACTTTCAGACCTTTTCTGTGCTGTTCTTTTGACACTGTACAGTCTAATCTTGAACATTGGAATATTCAGTGCTTCCTGGATTTTTAGTCTTTTTTTCCTGGACATTTAGCCATTGTCTACCTAAATGTTTATCTTTTCAGTATCACATTCCTTGTAATTACTAAAAGTTATTGATGATATATATTTTTTACTTTTGCCATGTTTAATAGTATTGCTACTATGTATTTTTAAAATCATGAATGATCACTAGGCAAGGCCAGTAAAATAAAGTTATGTAGGGATGTGAATGAGTGACTAGAATGGAAAAAAATCACACTGGGAGAGTAAGGGAAGAGAGGGCCAAGAATGGAAATATATGAATAGATGACTAAAATTAAAAGCCATTTGAAGGGAAGAATGACAACCTAATAGAACAGGGGAGACAGAAATCCAACTGGGCATCACTTGTCACTGAATGAAGCTTAAATAGCAGAAGTGGATTACATCTATTGAGTTGTTGTTCAAGTAGATTTCATGGTAACCCCCAAACAATCCAGGTTATTGCCAAGGTTATATTGGTTGCTTCCACACACTGACAGCAATTACTTACTCATTGTTGAAGATGACACCAACATAACAAATTGAACATGGAGAAGTGCAGCTGGTGCCTACCTAATACTTTCATGTCTCCAAGCCAATGTTTTGGTATTGGAAGATACTCTGCACATGAGCAAAATGGAAATGCAAACACCAGACCAGGTGAAAATGCATCAGTCTACAATGCTGTTCTGCTTACAAGATATGGTAGTCAAATGTTGATACAAATCTTGTGGGTATAATCAATCAGTGTCCTATTTGACTCAAGATCCACTCCACTAGGTATCCAACACTGCTTGGATTAACAAGAACCTGGAACTCGATATCCCAAGGACCTAGGGTACAACAAAATAATTCTGATCTAAGAAAGAAAACAAACAAAACACAAAACACCACAGTGATAAAATGACCCTGATGATATTGTGCCATATGCAGATCAGTGCTTGCCCAGCCATTTCCAGAGAATCTTCTTCATGTAGCAAGAGGGTAAAAAAAATACATAAACCCACAAACAGATATTATTCAGAGGGTGAGAGACCTTGAAACACTCTGACTTAAATGGGATGTCTCTATCAAACTCCTCCCCTCAAAGCTTATAGAAACAGACACTGTATAAAAGCCAGATAGGAAGGAAGACACACACACACACAAAAAAAAAGGCCTTTTAAACACAGCAGAACCAACCAATGCAGATATGAATTCACAGAGACTGCATAGGGCCTGCACAGGTCTATGCTGAAAGAATGTGGACATCTTTCCCTATCCTGGAAGCTATCTTAAACTGTTAACCATTTGCAAATGAATCTTTTTCCTCAAGGGAGTTTCACTGGGAGCGTGAACTACTCTTAAAGGTAAGTTGAATGCCCAGCCATCTAGATCTGTTTCTTGCATCTTTTCATGAGCTCTTTTACATTTGTTTGTTTGTTTGTTTTGCCCTATACCAGTATGCTTGGTTTTTTCTTTGTTTTGTCATATTACACTACATTATACAATGATATATTATGTTATATAATTATATTATTATAATCTCTTATATATCGGCTTGTTTCCTGAGAAACAAAAAGGTAGATCCAGAGACTAGGGAGAGGTAGGAAGAAACTAGGAATCACAGGGGGTGAGGAAATTTTATTCAAGATATATGGTATGAAACAAAATATATTTCTATGGAAGAAAAACCCTGCATGGCTAAGTAATAACTGAATGTGCTGTGATTAAATGTGACTATTTCAACAAAGTATTTCTGTCATAATCAGAAATTCTAGGTTTGCTAATATAAGTGAAAATAAAAATCATTCGCAATTAAACAATATATTAGCAAATCCACATCTATTAAAACATTGCTTTGTACAATGTGAAACATGGTAGAACTATGTCAACCTCCTGAACCATCTCAACATTAGCGTCAAACTCTGCTTTATTTATAAGAAAATTTAAAATATTACTAACAGACTAACAGACTCCTGACCCTGCAGCTTCACCAGTCTTGGGCAACAGTAAAATCTTCATTTTTAGAGCTCCTCAAGAAAACTTATAGTTGATGATTCACACCTTTGGAATAGTACATGGAGGAAACTTGAGTGTAAAATGTATACAGAAATACTTTCATACAAAAAACTCGTATATTGGTCATAGCATATTGTATATTGAGTTTGTAAAGGATCCAAATCAAGTCGTTATTACTTGAGCAATCATAAATGTGGTCAAATATCACTTACTATAATTTTACAATAAAGAAAATTGAAATAATTTTAAAGCATGTTGATTAATAAGAGACAATGAGTAATTCAAATGACCATATGAAGTCTAACAAGTTTGAATCAATGACTCATCCAGCGCTAGTTCTTTTTATGTACCTGTGAGACCTTTAGAAGCTTAACTTATCTTTGTTGAATTTGTAAATTTTAATAATTGTTTCTTTAATAGCTTACTACACTGAATAGGAGTGTGACAATTATATTTGAACATCATGTTTAACCAAAGAAATGATAATTGATCATAAGCTGGATGCTCTTTTATAGCTTAAATACTTCAAGATTACTTTATTGCCCAAGTATATTTTTACTTTTCCAGTATTAGTTTTCAGTTCCACAATGTAACTTAATTAATTGCATTATCATTAATATATCACAGAGGTAAGTCATTGAACACTGCAACAATAAATTCATACAAAGTTAAACATGACAGTCAAAAGAATGGAATATCTATGGTGATCAATTGCCCATTCTCTCCCATTGAATAAACTCACACGGAAATTAAATTCTTTTTTACTCAGGTGACAGCACTTGTTGGTAAGGATGTGTAGGAAGAGGAACACTCCTCCATTGCTGGTGGGACTGCAAACTGGTAAAACCACTCTGGAAACCAATTTGGAGGTTTCTCAGAAATTTGAAAATAGATCTACCTGAAGAGCCAGCTATACCACTCCTGGGCGTATATCCAAAAGATACCCCACAAGTGTACAAAACCTTATATATTATAGGCAGAAGCTGGAAACAACCCAGATGCCTCACAACTGAAGAACTGATACAGAAAATGTGGCTCATTTACACAAAGGAAAACTATTCAGCTATTAAGAATGAGGATATTCTGAGTTTTGCAGGCAAATGGATGGAAGCGGAAAATATCATCCTGAGTAAGGTACCTCAGACCAAAAAGGATATATGGGGTTTATACTCACTAATAAATAGATGTTAGGCAAAAGTACAGAACATCCAGAATAAAATGCACAGTAATCAAGAAGGTTAACAAGCAGAAAGGCCCAAGTGAAGATGCTTCAACCCACTTGGGAGGGAGAAGGAGACAGAGGGCAGAGGTAGGGAAGTAACTTGGAGGGAGAAGGGAGGGGGAGAGGCAGGGGAAAGGGGGAACATAATCAGGTATTAGCATGATCAGGTATGGGAGTGGTAAACAGAAGTGTAGCCCTAAGGACCAGCAGAATGAATAGAAATATTCAACTTCCTCAGGAGATGGGAGGTGGGGGACACTCTAGAATGTACCAGAGACCTGGGAGGTGAGAGAATCTCAGGACACCTTAGATGAAATGTCCAACAATGGGGAGAAGGAAATTGTAGAATCCACCTCTAGTAGAAAGACAGGGCACCATATGGAGGAGGGAGTTGCCATCCCACAGTCAAAAATTCTGACCCAGAATTGTTCCTGTCTAAAGGAACTGCAGGGATAAAAATGGAAACAAGCCTAAGGGAAAGGAGGTCCAGTAACTGACCCAAATAAGGACCCATCTCAAGGGGAGGCTTCAAGGCTTGACACTATTGATGATGCTATGGCATACTTACAGACAGGAACCTAGCATGGCTGTCCTGTGAATGGGGAGTCCTGCTGAGGTGTGTGGTGGGTTGTGCGAGTGAGGACATCCTCTTGAAAACTAGGTGTTCACATTATACTCACAGGAATGAAGTAGTGAGTAATGCATTTTGTTGCTCAAGTAGCTTAATTTTTTTCTAGTTATCTTTAATCTTTTCTTTTTACAGTCCAGTTGTTATCCTCATCCTGGTCTGCCCTCTGACTGACAGTTCCTCATCCCATTCCTCCTCTCCCATCTCCAAGAAGAATGAGATGAAGAACTGTTGGAAGGCAATACAGGAGGAAGATAAGGACTAGAATGTAAAAACTGATTAAAGGTAATAAAAATTAACATTTGCATTTGTTTATTTTTGGAAACCAAAACCTAGTAGAAGGTTCCAGAGTCAACATAGTATGTAAAGGAAAAGCAATTGGATAATGTCTTCAGCTAATGTCTTCATCATCTACCATAGGTGAAAATGCTGACATGAACACACAAGCACACACTCTCACACGTGCACACACACACACATACACACACACACACACATTTAAAACAATGATGATTTGACAGACATAGGTCACTAATGCATATACACAATTCATGTATGTACTGTTATTTATACTTTGTGTCCACAGTACTGACCTGATGAACTAGCTCTCTACTTATTAAGAATTAATAAATTAATAAATTAATAAATTAATGTATTTGAATTACAACCAGATCTTTGGACAGAGACCTCTGTATTCTTAAGATCTTGAATTTTAATGCTCACCTCTGAAAAGGTGAGGCATGGCCTTATTTGTTTGGGTTAGAGGGTCATATTTAGTGAATATAAATTGGAGGAAATAAAATTCTTAAAAACACATGAACTGCAGAAAAATTCTCCCTAATTGAGGCTTACTTTCTAGTCCAAACATTTAGTTCAAAACTACTTCATGTTTTCTGGAATTCAACATATTTCAATATCATCAATCATCAAAGCCTAAATTCTATTTGTTCTGGATAGATGACGACAGTAGGTTAAAACCCATTCAGTGGGTTTTCTAAAACCCATCCCCACCCCACACCAAATTGCAAATTTGACCCCTGTTAGAATCAGTTCCCTATTCAGTTTGTTTATAAGCCTGAGACTGCATTAGTCCTAAATATAGTGCTTATTATATATAAGGCTAATACAATTAGTCTTAAATTCAATCTGGCCTCATTATGCTGCTTGTCATAAATTCATACTCTTTTGCATATATACACTAACGTACTTTTTGCTTCTTGTAGGTTATTATTAGGCAAGGCACATATCTATCAAACCCCTATATTATTTTGTGTGTTTTGCCAAAGAGTTTTTTTTTAAGTCAGGTATGGGCTTTAACATCTTCTATATGTGCCTAAGCATCAACATGATTTTAATTAACTCACTAACTTTGATCAGATTGTATCTTCTTTAAAGAAGAAAGCCCTTTTATCTTACTGATACTGCTGACTGGGCTTCTTCTCCTGCAGAAGAGACATTTGTGTTCACCATTTGATCTTAGACTTATCATTTTCATTAATTATAGGTCTGAGGTAACATCAGCACCACAGCATATAAATGTTTTTTGTCACTCACTATCTCTCTATGATAGGCTAAGCATAACATACCTCAAAATCAGCTTCTGCAATGAAAATTTTTCTATAGATGTGTTTTATTTTTAATTTCCTGCTTACTATTTTTGATGGCCAAAAGAGTAGCAGGTGTTTTTAAATTAATATATATTGTTATCTTCTTTCTTGTATGTTCCTGGACATGAGAAAGTCCATGGGGACTTGATTCTAAGTATAGAACTCCAATAAACTAAAAAATGCTAAAAATGAGTTAAATTGTCTTACCCTGAGAAGATCCCACCAATTGGTTATTCAATATCAAATGTTAATCCTTGAAAACATACATAAAAGTAACACTATACTGTCTGAGAATGTTATATTTAAGGATATATATATATACATTTGCAAATACTTGTAAAATTGGACATGTAAAAACAATTAATTGAAATAGAAGCTATGAATTTGAAAGACAGAAGGGAGGGGTGTATGGGAGGATTTAAAGGGAGGAAAAGAAGGGACAGAATCATATAATTATAGTTATATTATAATCTCATAAATAAAAATGATAATTATAATTACATTAAATAAATGATTAAAAAAGAAAACGAAATATAGACAGAAGCTGGAAGTGCTTCTAGGACTCTGTCCACTCAGTGGGAAATTATGTGCTTGGTGATAGAACACCACAATGTACTTTCTATCAAAAGAATCAGAACCTGCTTGCTACTTCATTCTTGATGGCTGAAGAAAGCAAAAAATTTAAAAAATATTCAAACAGATTTGAGATCATTAAAAGGAGAATAAGCTTGAGTTAAATCGAAGAAAGAATTCCAGCTTACCTACAATGCTACAATGGTGGCACCTTTTAAAAATAGCTGCACTATTTTTAAATAGTGGTTCACTCTGAATTATTATCTCCTAGAAAGGAGTAAATGAAAAAGACTTTCTTCAAAGCAAAGAAACAAAACCACACACATAGATAAATAGTGAAATATATTTTATAATAAACCTGTAAATACCCCACACATAGGAGGTTTTAATATTTACAAGGTCTGCTGAATACACCAAGCAAAGTTTCTGTATAATTCCAGTTGAGTTCAGAAAATTTGTACCTGGCTTATTTGAACATTTATAAACAAACTAATACTTGATAATTTAGCCAGCATGTGAAGTTACTTGTTGCTGTTGTTGTTGTTATTATTATTATTATCACGATTATTATTATTGGTATTATTATTATTATTATTGCTAAACATCAATACAAGAAAATTGTAGCACCATCAATGACCCTAAAACGAATAGAGAGTTCATTTCTAACGTTAACCATGAGTATGGTACTTAAACCTTATTTATTATTCCAAATTCAGTACATACATAGGCTACATGCAATGTAACATACCATTTGGAAAGAATTAAATAAATATTTCTTGTACAAATGTCTAAGAAGTAATAAACAAGGACCATCGCTGGGTTGAGGTAAAATACATAGCAAGAACATGGATCATAAAGTTTACATGCCAATCTTTATCATGTGAGATATAATATAATGTACTTAATAGTTCATCAGCACTTCAGATTTCCAATAAATATTATACATAAATATCGGATATAGTGGTAGACTTGCAGCATGCTATGTAAGCCCAATTTCCGTCAAACCTCATGCAGCTACCTACCTATGTCTTACCTTGCTCCTGAGTTTAAAACAGGAAGGGGAAATAATTTGGTGGAAGAAAACCACATGATACAATAAAATGAATTATACTGAACATTTTAAATACTTAAGGTAATGATCTTGACAAGCTATCACCTATGTAGAATGGAATCTGTATCTGGGCCATTCAAAAGATTCCGGATATGTGTTTAAGAGTTTCTTAATAAGTCATTTGAGACTAAAAATGTCTTGGTACATGTACTAACTTCTTTTTATTCCGATATTTCACAAACTAGTGCCATCTGTGAAGAGGGAACATTTATTGATAAAAAGCCTACATAGGATTGGCAAATCTGTATGGATTTTTCTTGTGGGTTATTGAAGTATGGGGGCCACACTCACTGTGGGTGTTTCCATTACTATACAAGTTGACCTTGGTCCTATAAGAAAGCAGGACAAGCAAAGGCATGAGAAACAATCAAGTAGGTTGATTTATTCCATTGCCTCTGTTTCAAACTCTGCCTCCAGGTTCTTCCCCTTATTTCCCTGAATTATGAAATGCAATGTGGAAATGTAAGACAGATTAAATGCTTTCCTCCCCAAGTTTTGGTTCATGACATTTTACTGTAGAAATAGAAAGCCTAACCAAGACAGTATACTTCTATGGATTTTGGTGTAACTCATTCCTGGGTCTGTAATAGGGGGGAAACAAGGAGATTTGACAATATTTAAACTTTCCCAAGCCTCATTAGTTTAAGTTTCTGAAATGTATTCTGTATTCCGTGACACAAGCTTCAGTTTCCCATTGGCTGGAAAGGATAAGAACCATCCATAACTCATACTGGATACAAAGTTACACAGGGATCCTTAGAAAAGCCTGTACCATTTCCTTTCTCTAAGAGGGAACTTGAACTCCTCTTTAAACCCAGAGAAGAATTTTGTTGTAGTCTTGTATCATAACAGAAATCTATAAAAAGAAGGCATCATTCTAGACACATTATAAGGAGAAAATAGGGTTTGACACTCTAGATGTTGGCCACTGCAGAAATTGAGGATGATAAGCCTCAGTAACCATAGATAGATTCAGCCTGTAGAATTCCAGGAAGGAAATGTGCATATGAAGCTCTGTAGCTTCTTGAAGTCTGTGACTTTGGCTTGGGAATATTCTGTCAATCTTGGATCACAGTGTAAAGGTCACAAGCAATGAACAATGCTAGAGACTGGAGTGTTTTCTTGGCTCCTGTGCTGCTGTGATGTTAGTTTTGCTTTTAAAGTGTGCTAACACATGCAAAATAAAACAATCATTCTCAGTCTGTTGAATATTCCGTAGTTATGATAAGTTCATTTCAATGGAATCCATGCTATGTAGCTGCTTTTGTCATACAACAACTGTACTCTCCTCATTCCTCAAGTTTGCTAACACCACTAAACTGGTGTTCCGATAGTTTATAGGACTCTAGATACCTTTATAGGAGTGTATATATTTTTTTGGGTTTGTTCTTTACTTTTGGACTCTCCTTTTTTTTTTTTGGTTCTTTTTTTCGGAGCTGGGGACCGAACCCAGGGCCTTTCGCTTCCTAGGCAAGCGCTCTACCACTGAGCTAAATCCCCAACCCTGGACTCTCCTTTTTTATTTGTGTGTTTTGTGACTGACTTGTTTCTCATTCCATAATGTGCTCAATATTACACTGAAGTACATACTCAAATTTCCCTCCATAGATAAACTAGCAATCCATTGCATGTGGCAGCTGCATTTTGTTTACTCATCGTCTACCAACAGATACTCAAGTGACTTTGATGTAAGCTTGCTCTGACCATGGAAATGATCGAGAAGACTGCACTTAATTATCCTGTGGCACAGCCTTCTTACTACTCAGAAGAGAAAAATAGGATTAGGCTGACAACCAGATTGGCCCAGATTACAAACTTGGTTTCACTTATTAGTTGTGTTCACAAGGAGGGGTACGTAAAAGTATTTGGATGAGGAAAAGGGAAGAAAGAAATGTAGCAATTATGATATCAAAAGTAAAAAAAAAAGAGTAAAACTATTTTAATAGTTAACCACATTCCTTAGAAGTTTTTGTTCAAGAAGAATCCACTTAATTCTGTGTGAATTTCATTTTTATTTTGCCTTCAAAGGAAAATATGTTTCTCTTAGATAAATCCTGCCTTTGGAAAAAAATGTAATTCTGTTCATTAAATCCAGCATTAAGAGATTGTGACATTTAAAACTATAATTGTTAATTTGGGCAATCACCTCCAGATGGGTGATTGGCTTAATTGGAAACAGAAAATCTCCTTGTTTAAATTATATATTTCTCTGTGTTTGTTTCTTTGCTATTTCCTGAATTTTATGTCCTACTCAGCTCTGTGTGTGTGTGTGTGTGTGTGTGTGTGTGTGTGTGTGTGTGTGTGTGTGTGTGTGTGTGTGTGTGTGTACTGATTCTCTTATTCTCTGACTTTGCTCATTGACATACGATGGAACTGCAAATTGGCAAGTAAGAATTCATGCACACCAATATGGCTTCATAAACAATGGATTAGGTTGCAAAACAAAGATCATCATTCAAGTTTGTTTTATATATTAGCTCTTTAGTTTAATATTATTATTGTGTTATTAATTTTGCCTTTGAAGCAATTCCTCTCTTCTATTTCCGTTTTCATTTCCTGATGTTTGAGTTGATTTGACGATGCATCTGGTATATTCGGCATTGTTGTTTGGTTTTGATAATTTTAGTTTTAGTCATTTTTGTACTATAGCAATAACTGAGTAATTTTCTATTTCAAAACAATAGTTGTTTTTTACCTACTTTAAAATCAAAACTCATTAGTGCATAGAGTTGGAAAGTCAGTGAGAGGTCAAGTGCTAAGAATGGGAAGCAGAGAATTAATAGGCCTCAGTAGTTAGATAAACAGGTTAACACCTCTTCAGATTATTATATTGGCTTATGTAGAGCAGAACCAGAGGCTGAAATTACCTTTCTTACTTACAAATTAAATCTTAATAATTAGTGCTATTAGTACGTTTTGCTCTCTTTTATTAAAAAATGAGAACTAAAAACGTTGAAAAAATTTTAACTAATAAAGCTATTATTTTTAACTCTGGAATTTTCTTGGGAAATTTTGTTAAAGTAATATTTTACCTTGTGTTACTTCGGATGTCTATGTCTTGGATATGTGTGTTTGGGAATGCACATGCAAGCAAGCACAGAGACTACTTGGCTTTAACTGGATACACATAAATATATTTTGAACCATCTGTACTACTCATGAGCATGTACACAAAGTACTCTATATCTTACAAGAAAAATGCTTTCAAGGTCATATTTATCACTACTTTATTTAAAATAAAATATCTAGAAAATGGAAGTGTTCAACTGGTTAATAGGTAATGAAGATGTGAACTGTACACAAAGTTGATATTACTCAATTGTAAAGAAAAAAAATGTAAAATTTGCAGATTAGCAACTAGAATTGAACACAAATGTGAATACTAGCCGGAAAACAAATCATTGTCTAAAATGTATCTTCATGTAAAAAATTAAGCATAAAACAAAAATTTCTAAATTCAAACAACATATTAATATTATATTAATATCTTGACAGAATTTGTATTATAAGATTGTTGCTAGAATAATAGTATCATTTTTTGCTTGTTTGGGAACAGTGTAAAATTACTATCAGTATAAAAATTGCTTCATTAAATTATTAGAAAGAATTCATTATTATAAAGAATATACTATCTAAAATTGAAAGGAAAGGTAATTAAATCTTTGTTTTTAACTTTCTAAAAGAAATGCACTGACAGTATCAACTGCAACTTCTCTCTTCTTTGAGAGATAAGAGATAGAAGGGACATACCTCAACAAAATAAAGGCAATTACAGCAAGTCCATAGTTGACATCAAATTATATAAAGTGAAACTCAAAGTAATTCCACTAAAATCAGGAAAATTTCAAGGCTATCCACTCCCTCCCTATACGTAGGGCAGTGGATTGTGCCAAGAAACTAGGTAATGTTGAATGGTTTTTAAAAAAAAAAAAAATCCTCAGTCTTGGGGACAGTAGATATCTTACCTACTCCTTCCCAGGTCCCTGTCATGTGACCAGGGCACCCCATGGAGAGGACAATGGTAATCCATAACTTAGGGGCAGTGCCCAAAAGCCCCTTCACGTGCAGATGAGGTACCCCAAACTGTGGGACCTTGAAAGGCGCCCTGGTTCCCAGTTGAGGAGGCTTGAGACCCAAGGGAAACTGATGGTATGGTAGGGATTTGCCTGACTCCCAGGAAACCAGGCCTGTCACTAGCCTGTGGCCCTCCATACATTTGTGACCATTGTTCTCATAAGAGCAACACCCCGAGTACTTCCACAGGTAGAGGACAGTGACCACAATTCACAGAGGCTCAAAACAGATCTCCATTATAATGAGGTACGTAAAGGCCTGGAGACTTGCCCAATAACTTTTCCTTCCCAGACACTCTTCCTTGCAAAAGGTATTTAATCTCAGGCCCACTCTAAGAAGTTGGGTACAGTTTTACTCATCCACTTTCCACCATGACAATAAACACCTTAAAATCATGGACTTTCTCTTTTCATTGGGATCTGCCATGGGAGGCCACAGAGAAGGCCTTGGACTACAGAGCTGCCTTCTAACCTCCTGAGGAAGACCTCTCTGTGCTTCCAGGGGTGGCACCAAGCTCAAGCCTACTGCCATCCAGTCAAAGACCTCCAGCAGAACCAGCCGGAGCTCCCCCTCTTTCTCCTCAGGTCCAGGCTAGATGCATACCCATGGGCCCCCACTCCATTCTCAGCTCTTCTGTGGCATCCCAGTGGTGGCTGGATGCCCAAGAGCCTGGGAACTAGATGGTCCTGGCCTCCTTGCAGGTCTAGGAACCCATGTGCCAGTTCTGGCTGTGTCCCATGCTCATACTGTGTCACCCCACCCTCTAGACTGGTGTCCAGGGACTTTCCACAGGCCAACACCCACCCGGTGGCAGTGTGGGGGTCAATACAGTCAAACTTCCCACATCCAGCCTCCCCCAGTCAACAAGCCCTGTGACTGAGCAAACGCGGGACCTCAATAACCCTAGACCAAGTGCCGGTTATAAACCTACAACTGGCAATACCAACGTGGGACAAACCCAGATAAAGCGTTCCTACAGCTGGTGACCCAGAGAAACCCACATCCGAACTCAAAGTTCGAGAATAACTGACCTAGAGCTAACGGATGAGGCCTTCCTCTGATTGGGATCTCCCCACCTCCAGGTGTTTCTGGTAACTTGCTCTACCACAGTGCTGACTAACCTCCACTCTCTGCCCCTGCCCCAGCCCCACAGGGAGGGCTTCTTCACAGCTAGGATAGCCGAGTTCAACAGAGCTGCATTTCAGATGGCAGCTGCCTGGAGCTCTCTGCGTCCCGTGCTTGCCAGCACCAACCTGAGTTTCCCCCGAGGTACCCAACAGGATGAAAAGCTAGATCCACCAGCGCACCTTAGCCCTCTCATACAGGCCAGCAGACTGCTGCTCCTGGGGCTAGAAACAGAGCTATTGGTTGCTGCTGTTCACTCCCTCTGGCCCTAATTGTGCTATCAAGTCTATGCTTCTACCTTTGAGCTTTTCTTCGAAGTTGACCATTCACCTCCTTCCTACTACATTTAGGATGTGCCAGTCAAGAAAAAAAAAATGGGGAAAACAAGAGGACTTGCCTGCTAGAGCACACAGACACAGCATGGCAAAGCAGGACATTCCTCCCCCAAACACCCCTATCCCCGCACCTATGTCAAAGACTTGGGAAAACACACCTGAAACCCAAAAGTTTTCAGGCTTTGTTTAAATACTTGTTCTGCCTAACAGGAACAACTAAGACAATGTTTGTGCTTCTCAACCCAAAATTTTCAGGTTCATTTTTTAAATGTATGTTTTTCTCCCTAACATTCATGACTTATTTCTTTGGAGTTGCAAAAGTCATCTAATCTATTCCAACAGGTCAAACCAACTATACTGATAATCATTATTTAATGCTTAATTAACAAGTTTCCTTTTATAGACAAACTGTTACTGCGTATCCCAGATATATAATTAACATCTTACTCTCTTCCTCATTCATCCAAAACAGACCTAAAGGATGCCCTCCAGGACTAAATTCCTCTAAGATCCTTGCTTTTCTAGGATCATAACAACAGACCATGATATGCTCCTAAGCAAACCACCACAGGCTTAACACCGGCTGCCCACCCTATGCAGTCACTCCCCTGCTGGGGTTCTGCTCTGCTGTTATGATTACCCTACCAGGTATATCTCTACGAAAGAAAAGAGTACTGCTCCCACAGATCCAGCTGAGACTGAACTTTATCTCCTCAGACCTGCCTGGGACAACAAAGCTGCCTTCCTCCAGACACCTCACCTGACTGATGACTCCTGAGACACATGGAGACTCACAGAGGAAAGACTTGGGAGCTTCAGCTACAGATGAACTCTCTTGCCAAAGCCAAATGGCTACTGAACTTGGGGAAAGTTACATGATAGTAGGGAAAACATGATGTCTAGCTAGACTAATCAAATGTTGTTTAAAACCAATATTAATACTCTCAAACTGTGCAACGTATGGCATGTTTAATTGATACAATAATCCTTTGTCTTCCCAACCCCAACCCTCATCCCTCCTTAACCCTCTGGCTTAGTTGTGCTACCCCTCTGGCCTGGATAGTGTTTTCTTTTCAGACTTCAATATCACCCAAAATGTTCACTACATTTGACAGTCCAGTGACACTTCTCGTTTTAAAAAAAAGTAAAAAAGAGAGTTATGGGACTTAAGAAAGTCACCCTGGTTCCTGGTTGAGGAGGCATGAGATCCTAGAGCAACAGAGATGGCCTTTGCCTACAGAGCTGCCATCTAATCTCCCGGAGAAGATCTCCCTTGCACCCAGCGCCAGCCAACAAGCCTGTAGCTCTCTACCATCAAGTCAAGGATTAACCCCGAGGGACTAGCCAGAGCTCCCCTCTTTTCCCCCTTGGCCCTGTGCTAGATCCAGTCCCTTGGATCTAGCAGAGCCTGAATGCCCAAGACCCTGAGAACACAATGGCCCCATCCTCCTTGCAGGCCCAGGGTCCCCCTTACCTCCTAATCCACCCCACTAGCCAGCTCTGGCTGTATCTAGCGCTTCAGACAGTGCTTCCTCACCCCAGGAGCAGTGTCCTGTGGCTGCTCATAGCTGGACATCTGCCCAATGGTGGCCTGGAATTGTGGTCAAACTTCATGCTTGTTTCCTGCATCCTGTGGCCCAATCCCTGTGGTGGAGCAGACACAAGATCCTACAATAAAACTACAACAAGCACAAGTTATAATTCTACACCAAACAACTCAGACCAAGCCAACAGAAGGCACCTACTTTTAGACCCCAACTTACCCCAAAATATATATAAGACCCTATCTACAAGAGATAAAGGCACAAGAGTTATGTCTTTTTCTTTTTTTTTTAACATTTCATTTATTTACATCTCAAATGGCATCACACTTCCTGGTCACCCCTCCACAATCCCCCACTCCACATCTGCCCTCCCCCCTTTGCCTTTATGAGGGTGCTTCCCCACCCACCCACCTTCTCTTGCCCTACCACTCGGAAACTCACCAATGCAGATGTGGACACTTGGAGCCAATCATCAGGCTGAGCTCAGGGACCCAGGTTGTAGCACTGGTAGAAGGCCTGGAAGAAAGGAGAGGGATTGTAACCCCATAGGAAGAACAATGTTAGCTGGACCACCCAGTTTTCCCAGGGAGTAGACCAAGGAGTGCACTGGGAGGGACCCATGGCTCCAGATACATATGTAGCAGAGGATGGCCTTGCCTGACAACAGTGGGAGGGGAGACCTTTGGTCCTGTGGAGGTTTGATACTCCAACAAAAGGGGATGCTGGAGCGAGCAATGGGGCAGGATTATTAAAGTAAAAAATGGCCATTTTACAGAAAGCAATCTACTGATTCGCTGCAATCCCCAACTAAATTCTAAGGCAATTCGTCACAGATATAGAAAGATCAATTCTCAAATTCATGTGTAATAAAAAAACTTCAGGATACAGAAACCTATTTTCAACAATAAGAGAATTTCTGAGGGAATTACCATCCTTACAGGACACCATCAATTGGACAAAGCAGGAGCTTACAGAATGGAAAAGGTTTTTAAAATGTCCACATCAGATATAGGAATTTTGTTTAATATACAGAAAGAACTGAAAAAATACTAGTACCAAAATCCCCAAAACAAATAATTAAATTAAAAAGGGAGCACAGAACAAAACAAAGAATTCTCAACTGAGGAAGGTCAAATGGCTGAAAAACACTTAAGACTGTTCAACAGAATCCAGGGAAATGCAAATCGAAACCACTTTTAGCTTCCGTTTTGCACCAGTCAGAAAGAAGAGGATCAATAACTCAAGTAACAGCTCAAGTGCTCAAGGCTACTCCCCACGCGATCCATGTAAGATGGGGGTAGGGTCAGGAGTAAAAGCTGGCAAGCATATTCTGTTGCAGAACTGGGGGAGAAAATGGGGGTTGGAACTAGAGGGAATAGAGAGAGAACAGAATGCCTGTGAGTAGCTTACAATGTTTTCCGTTAATCAGGGTAACAATTGTCTAAGTTTTATGCCTTAACAAACACTGTCCATCCCATTTCTTTTCAATCACAGTATGTCTTGAATCTTGTAATTAAAAAACAATTTTCTTCCAAAAAAATCTTTGTATGTATAAGTCAGTATTGATAAATTCGTGATGTGTATAACACACAATGGACCTTATTAATCTGTTAATTCTGGTAATATATTCTTAGATTTATTGTTCTGCAATATTACTAGGTGTCTATGACCAAAACCCAGAAAAACACCAGGCCACTCTATTTTACTAGATTTCTTTAATAGAAACCTGAGAAAGCATTGGCACTTTGTAATATTTATGACTCTGTAGCTGTCTATTCTTGTTGTATAAATATAAAAATAAAAAGTAATGGTGGTCTTTTACCCCACTAGGTCCACACAGCGGTGCCTAACATATCTGCTAGATATCTGGGTGGAAATACATCCCAGCCACACACTTTCCCACACTCAAACCCTCACATAAAAGAACACACAACACAATAATCTTAGATCCAATTGATAAGATATAATTGCCCACTTAAACATACAAAGCCCAGCACCATCCATCCCTAGGAACATTAATAACAACCTGTAAATACATAGAGCAGAATATTAACATCACCTGCCACGGCTTCTCACCCTCTCTCTCTACTCTGTCCTATCTCTCCTCTTCTTTCAAACTTCTCTCCCGCCCATCCTTCCTTCTCCTCCAATGACAGGCCTCCTTCTATCCTGTACCTGCCCCTCACCTGTACTTTACAAATTCAATGGCAAGGTTCTGGCGAAGTCACCTGATTCCTGAGTAGGTGACTAGGCAGCTGTCCTTGGGGCAGTGGAATGATCATCAAAATACAAATAACTTCAGGACAAACCACAACAATCTATTTTCTTTTTCTTTCTTTCTTTTTGTTTTTTTTTTTTAAAATTTATTTATTTATTTATTCATTTATTTATTTATTTATTATTTTCACACTCAAGATTTTACTCCCCTCCCGGTCCTCCCTCCTACTGTTCTACATCCCTTACCTCCTCCCTGCCCCCCTCACCTCACCACTGAGTCCACTAGGATGTCACCAACCCACCCACCCCACCAGACCTTTAAATACTATGAGGCCTCCAGTCTCTTGAGGGTTACATGTATCTTTTCTCACTGAAACCAGTCCCGAGAGACCTCTACTGTATATGTGTTGGGGGCCTCATATCAGCTGGTTTATGCTACCTGGTTGAGATCTCAGGGGTCCAGGTTAATTGAGACTGCTGGTCGTCTTACAGGGTCACTCTCCTCCTCAGCTTCCTCCAGCTTTTCCCTAATTCACCCACAGGGGTCAGTAGTTTCTGTTGATTGATTGGGTGAAAATATCTCCATCTGACTCTTTCAGCTGCTTATTGGGTCTTTTGGAGGCAGTCACATCCACGATAGTTCCCTTTTTGTGAATGCTCCATAGCCTCAGTAATGGTGTCAGGCCTTGGGACCTCCCTTGAGCTTGACCCCTTGGGGCCAAGGCTTGAGGATCCCCTTTTGGGTCTGTCCATAGACCTTCTTTTTCTCAGGCTCTTTTCCATTTCCATCCCTGCAGTTCTTTCAGACAGGCACAATTATGGATCAGAGTTTTGACTCTGGCATAGCAACCCCATCCCTCTCTTGATGCCATCTTTCTGCTGGAGGTGGGCTCTACAAGTTCCCTCTCCCCACTGTAGGAGATTTCGTCTAGGGTCTCCCCCATTGAGTCCTGAGGGTCTCTCACCTACTAGGTATCTGGTGCATTCTGGAGAGTCCTTAAAACCTTCTACCTCCTGAGTTCACCTGTTTCTATTCTTTCTGCTGGCCCTCAGGGCTTTAGTCCTCCCCCCCCCATCCAATACCATATCATGATCACCTCTCCCCTGTTCACTTTCCCTTTCCACAACCTCCCCTTTGTGGTTGCTTTCTTCTACCTCCCAACTGGGACTGAGGCATCCTCCCTTGGCCCCTTCAACTTATTGACCATTTGGAGTTTTGTGGACTGTATCATGGGTATTCTGTATATTTTTTTTTTGCTAATATCCACATATTAGTGAGTACATAACATGCTGTCCTTTGGGGTCTGAGTTACCCCACTCAGAATCTGTTTGCCTGTAAAACTCAGGAAGTCCTTGTTTTTAATGGCTCAATAATATTCCATTACATAAATGAACCACATTTTCTGTATCCATTCTTCTGTTGTGGGACTTCTAGGTTTTTTCCAGATTTTGTCTATCACAAATAAACTCTATGAACATTGTGAATGAAACATGTGCTTCTGTGGCATGGTGAGCCATCTTTTGTGTATATTCCTGAGTGCTTTTTCTGGGTCTTTAGATAGGTCTATTTTCAATTTTCTGAGGACCCTCCAAATTGATTTCCAAACTGGTTGTAACATTTTGCAATCCCATAGGCAATGCAAGAGTGTGTGTTCCTATTTCTCGCCAACATGTGTTGTCATCTGAGATTTTGATCTTAGCCAATCTGATTGGTATAAGTTGAAATCTAAAGGTCATTTTGATTTACATTTCTCTGATCACTAAGAACTTTGAACATTTTTTAGATGCTTCTCAGACATTCAAGATTCCTCTATTGTGAATTCTCTGCTTAGTGCTATACTCCATCTTTTGATTGAGTTGTTTGGTTTTGTGGTGGTTAGCTTCTTGAGTTCTTTACATATTTTAGATATTAGCCCTCTATTGGATGTGGGTTAGTGAAGATTTTTTTCCCTGTTTGTCAGTTGCAGATTTGTCCTATTGATGCTTTTGCCTTACAGAGGCTTTTCAGTTTTATAAGGCCACCTTTATCAATTCTTGATCTTAGAGCATGAGCCATTGGAGTTCTGTTTAGGAAATTCCCCTGTGCCAATGAGTTCAAGTCTCTTTCTCACTTTCTTTTCTATTAGATTCAGTGTATCTGGTTTTATGTTGAGGTCCTTGATCCACTTGAACTTGAGCTTTGTGCAAGGTGACAAATATGGGTCTATTTTATTTTTTTTGCATATAGACAGTTAGCCCAGCACCATTTTTTGAAGATGCTTTCTTTTTTTCCAGTGTATATTTTTTAACTTCTTTTTCAAAGATCAAGTGTGTGGTTTTATTTCTAGGTCTTCAATTCTATTCTAATGACCAACCTGTCTGCCTCTCTACCAGTAACATGCATTTTTTTTTTTATCACTATTGCTGTGTAGTGGAGCTTGAGGTCAGGGATGGTGATTTCCCCAGCCATTCTTTTATTGTTAAGAACTGTTTACATTATTCTGTTTTTTTTTCTTTCCAGATGAATTTGAGAATTGTTTTTTCCATGTCTTTAAAGAATTGTGTTAGGATTTAAATGCAAATGGAGAATAGGTAATTACAGGAGTCTCAACATCACTAATCATCAGGAAACTTCAAGTCAAAACAAAAGATAACTCTGAGACATGTAAAGAAGGATAACAACACAAAAGGAAAGATAATAAATGCTAGTGGTGATGTAGTGTCACAAAATGTTTTATCCATGAAGGCAAATAAAGAAGTTCCTCAAAATAAATCCTTAACAATCATATGATTTCTCAATCTGCTTTCTGTAAAACACCCACAATAGTTGAAATCAGGATTTCAAGAAGTTATTTGAATTACCATGACCCTTGCAAAAACATTTACAGCAACATCCTAGGTTGTTGCTAGGAGAATGAGTTGCTTTTCTCAAAATGATGGTAGTGCATTGCTCAAGACAACACCCCACATAACTCATTGAACATGGAGAAGTGGACCTGGTTCATACACAGAGACTTCATCTATATTCTAGTTACTTTGATGTAGAATAACGGACTTTGTGGGCTGCCAAAGAAGAAAGGAATCACCAACCCAGTCACAAAATCTTTGATATTGCTGAAAAATATGCAAAGCTAATGGTGGAATACAACTTGTATGAGTAGTCAACAAATGTCTGAGTTGATTTAAGGTTAATCCCAAGAATAGAACCCTAAGTATTTTTATGGACTGGGAAAACTAGTGGGTCTCTAATTCTTGTACCTGCTCTTGGAAATCTTTACCTTCTTTTGGGTTGTCTTCTCTAACTTTATTCTGTTGGGTTTTAGTTTTCTTTATCTTTATTTTATTTTATAATATTTGGTTGTTACCTCTTAGAAGTCTGTTCTTTTCCATGTTTTTCTTATTATTCTCTCATATAATGAATCCTGACCACAGCTCTCCTTCCTTCCACTTCTCCATCACCCATTCATACCTCTTCACTATATCCACTATTCCTTCATTTGCCTTCATAAAAGAGGAGGCAACCTAACATGGCATAATAAGATACAATAAGACTAGGTATAAACCCTCATATCAGGGCCAGATAAGACAATAAGAAGAAAAGTGTCAAGAAGGACTAAGAAATAACCCTCCTCCTATTGTTAGTAATCTCTCAAAATTGTCAAGCTAAGAACTATAACATATGCAAAAGACCTAGAACAAACTCATGAAGGCTATGTTATTGTACTTCAGTCTCTGTGAGCCTTTGTGAGCCGTACATATATGAGTCTGTAGACTGAATATTCCTGTTGCTCTTGAACCATGACTCCTACAACTTTTCCTCACCTTCTTCTGTGGGATTCCTTGAGGTCAAAAGGAAGATAACTATAGAGGTCTCCAATTTGGGCTGTCTCTGTGCCTTAAGTTTGGGTGTGTCTCTGCATTTGTTCCCTTCAGCTTCCTGAGGAACATTCTTGGATGATGATGATTGGTCTAGGCACTGATTTATAAGTAGAAAAAAACTTCTCTAGGAAAATTTTTGTTGATTTTTTTTCCTATCTGAGGTGTCTGAGCTATCTAGCTCTGGTTCCTAATCACCCTGGCAGTGTCATACATGGGTTCCCTGTCCAGATGTAGGTCTTAAATTAGACCAATCATTGGTTGGCCACTCCCATAGCAGGCACATTTTATAGGCAGGAAAGAATGTATGTTGAAGATTTTATGCCTGGGTTGGTATTCAAGTCCCACTACAAGAAGATGCCTGTGTACATAAGAACAGGCCATTTTCAATACAGTAAATATGTTTGTTTAATTTTAAATCTTACTTTTTAAACTTTTTTTAATTGGATATTTTTATTTGCATTTCAAGTGCTATCCCCTTTCCTGACCCAGCCACTTGTTCCTTCCACATTCCTGCCCTGACATTCCACCACACTGGGGCGTCCAGCTTTGGCAGGACCAGGGGCTTCTCCCCCCAACCCCTGGTGACCAATAAGGCCATCCTCCATTACACGTGCCGCTGGAGTCATTGGTCTGTCCATGCATACTCCTTGGATGGTGGTCCAGTTCCTGGGAGCTATGATTGCTGGCACTGTTGGCCTTATTAGGTTGCAAACCTCTTCAGCTCCTTCTATCCTTTCTCCAACTGACTTCATTCTCAGTTCAATGGTGGGCTGTGAGCAATCGCTTCTACACCTGTCATGTTCTTGCAGAGCCTCTCAGGACACAGCTACTTCAGGCTCCTGTCAGCATGCAACACTCAGCATCAGCAATCTTGTCTGGGTTTGCTGACTGTATGTATGTGGGCTGGATCCCCAGGGTGGGGGGCAGGCACTGAATGGCCACTCCTCGAGTCTGTGCTCCAAACCTTGTCTCCTCCTATGAATATTTTTGTTCCCCCTTCTAAGAAGGACTGAAACAGCCAAACTTTGGTCATCCTTCTTCTTGAGCTTCATGTGGTCTGAGGATTGTATCTTGGGTAACCAAAGCTTTTGGGCTAATATCCACTTATCTGTGAGTACATACCATGTGTGTTCTTTTGTGATTGGATTACCTCACTTAGGATGATATTTTCTAGTTCCATCCATTTGCTTATGAATTTCATGAAGTCATTGGTTCTAATAGCTTAGTGTAGATGTACTAAATTTTCTGTATCCATTCCTCTGTTGAGGCACAACTGGGTTCTTTCCAGCTTCTGGCTATTATAAATAAGGCTGCTATGAACACAGTGGAGCATGTATCTTTGCTTTATGTTGGAGCATCTTTTGTGTATATGCCCAGGGGTGGTATAACTAGGTCCTCACGTAGTACAATGTCCAATTTTCTTAGGAACACCCAGACTTAATTCCACAGTGGTTGTATCTACTTGCAATCCCACCAACAATGGAGGAGTGTTCCCATTTCTCCACATTCTCGCCAGCATCTGTTGTCACCTGAGTTTTTGAGCTTAGCCATTCTGACTGGTGTAAGGTGTAATCTCAGGATTGTTTTGATTTGCATTTCCCTGATGACTAAGGATTATAAACATTTCTTTAGTTACTTCTCAGCCATTCGATATTCCTCAGCTAAGAATTCTTTGTTTGGTTCTGAACCCCATTTTTAATAGGGTAATTTGATTCTCTGGAGTCTAACTTTTTGAGTTCTTTGTATATATTGTATATTAGCCCTCTATTGGTTGGAGAATTGGTAAAGATCTTTTTCCAATCTGTGGGTTGCCATTTTGTCCTAATGAGAGTACTTCAGCTTACATAAATATTACAATTTCATCAGGTCCCATTTGGCAATTCTTGTTCTTAGAGCATAAGCCATTGATGTTCTTTTAAGGAAAAATTTCCCCGTGCCCATATATCCAAGGCTCTTCCCCACTTTTTGCTAATAGTTTGAGTGTTTCTGGTATCTTCCTTGACTAAGTTATCATTGAGTAGAGCATTGTTCAGCTTCCAAGTGTATGTGGCATTTCTGTCATTTTTTGTTGTTATTGAAGACCAACCTTAATCTGTGGTGATCTGATAGGATGCATGGGATTATTTCTATCTTTTTATATCTGTTACGGCATCTTTTGTGAGAAATTATAAGCTCAATCTTTGGAGAAGTTACCCTCGAGTACTGAGAAGAATAGTCTTTTATTTTAGGATGAAATGTTCTATAGATATCTGTTAAATCCATTTGGTTCATAACTTCTCTTAGTATCTCTGTGCTTCTGTTTAGTTTCTGTTTCCATGACCTTGTCCATTGTTGAGAGTTGGGTGTTGAAGTCTCCCACTATTATTGTGTAAGGTGCAATTTGTGCTTTGAGCTTTATTAAGGTTTCTTTTATGAATGTAAGTGCCCTTCATTAGGAGCATAGTTGTTTAAGATTGTGAGTTCATATTAGTGGATTTTTCCTTTAGTGAATATGAAGTGTCTTTTCTTATCTTTTTTGTTAACTTTTGACTGAATGTATATTTTATTTAATATTAGAATGGTTATTCCAGTTTGTTTCTTGGGACGACTTGCTTGGATAAAATTTTCCAGCCTTTTACTCTGAGGTAGTAGCTGTCATTGTTACTGAGGTGTGTTTCCTGTATGCAGCAAAATTCTGGGTCCTCTTTATGTCCCAGTGTGTTAGTCTATGTCTTTTTATTGGAGCATTGAGTCCAATGTTGTTAAGAGATATTGAAGAATAGTGATTGTTTCCTGTTATTTGTGTTTTTATAGGTGGAATAATGTTCGTGTGATTCTCTTCTTTTGGGTTTGTTGCAAGGAGATTACTTTCTTACCTTTCCTAGGGTGTAATTTCTCTCCTTATGTTGGAGTTTTCCATTTATTATCCTATGTAGGGATGGATTTGTGGAAAGATATTGTGTAAATTTGGTTTTCCCATGGAATATCTTGGTTTCTTCATCTATGTTAATTGAGATTTCTGCTAGATTCAGTAGCCAGAGCTGGCATTTGTGTTCTTTTAGGGTCTATATGACATCTGCCAAGGATCTTCTGGCTTTCATAGTCTCTGGTGAGAAGCCTGGTGTAATTCTGATAGGTCTGCCTTTACATGTTACTTGACTTTTTCTCCTTACTGATTTTAATATTCTTTCTTAGTTTTGTGCATTTTTTTTGTTTTGACTATTATGTGACAGGAGGAATTTCTTTTCTGGTCCAATCTATTTGGAGTTCTGTAGGCTTCTTGTATGACTAGGGGCATCTCTTTCTTCAGGTCAGGAAAGTTTTCTTCTATACATTTGTTGAAGATATTTACTGGCCCTTTAAGTTGGGAATTTTGCTTTCTTCTATACCTCTTACCCTTAGGTTTGATCTTCTAAATTGTGTCCTGGATTTCCTAGACATTTTGGGTTAGGAGCTTTTTGCATTTTACATTATCTTTGACAGTTGTGTCAATGTTTTCTATGGTATCTTCTACCCTAACTCTCTTCTATCTGTTGTATTCTGTTGGTGATGCTTGAGTACAACTCCTGATCTCTTTCCTACATTTTCTATCTGCAGGGTTGTCTCCCTTTATGATTTGCTTATTGTTTCTATTTCAATTTTTAGATCCTGGATGGTTTTGTTCAATTCTTCACTTGTTTTTTTATATTTTCCTGTAATTCTTTAAGGGATTTTTGTGTTTCCTCTTTAGCGGCTTCTAATTGTTTACCTGTGTTTGTTTTCCTGTATTTTTTAAGGGAGTTATTTATGTCCTCTAATGTCCTCCATCATCATTATGAGACGTGATTTTAATTCCAAATATTGCTTTTCCAGTGTGTCTGGATATCCAGTATATGCTTTCGTGGGTGAACTGGGCTCTGATGTTGCTGAGTAATCTTGGTTTCTCTTTTTTATGTTCCTGGGTTTGCGTCTTGCCATCAAGTTGTCTGTCTTGCTGTCTCTAACAGTGGCTTAACCTTCCTTTTAGCCTGTGTGTCAACACTCCTGTAGACCTGTTTTCTTTCAGAGGATCTGGGTACAGAGAGCTGTGGGACCAGTTGAGCTCAGGGTGCAGGCAGAAACTGGAAGTGTGCTGTCCCAGAGCGCTCCTATGTTTGTGTACTGAGGCAACCAGGTAGGTTGCTTGAAGCAGAAATGTTGTTCTTATCTCTGCTCTTAGGTGTGTTGGCACTCCTGGTGACTTGCTTTCAGCTCTGGGTGCAGGCAGAACCCGGAAAGGTCCTATACCAAGGTTCCTGTCCCCAGAGGGACCAGATGTCACTAGGCAGGTTCCTTTTGGGCCAGGAATGTGAGTAGAAGTGATGGTCTCTACTGAGATCTCAGGATTGTCTGCACTTCTGAGAGTCCAGCTCTCTTCCCCAGGGGATTTGGGTACAGAGAGATTTCAGAGCAGTACAGTTCCAAGGGCAGGCCCTTTATATTTCAATTTTCATTTTTGTCTTAGTGTTTCATCACAGCAAATGAAACATTAGAAAGATGTCCTATGTTTAACAAGAATAAGGATCATCAATCTTGTTCATTTTTTTCAATATACCC
Organism: Rattus rattus; assembly: GCF_011064425.1. NCBI lineage: Eukaryota > Metazoa > Chordata > Mammalia > Rodentia > Muridae > Rattus > Rattus rattus. The sequence goes on from NC_046171.1 coordinate 47,395,841, forward strand.
TCCTTTTCATTGATTTTTATATTGTTTTTATTGATTGCTAGTCAATCAAAGGCTCTCCCTGAGGGCCTGATGTGTATAGAAGAAGTGTAATTTTTTATATGAAACTATAGAAATGTTTGGCAATGTTAGTAAAAGTTTGGAGCCAGGGCCCGAGAAATCTTTGACCTCAGAATCCTAGGAATATAATATTTTTCCTTAGTCGGTTTTAATTATCAATTCCAAGGCCATTTTGTGGTAGGTCTGTGGAGAACTTGATATATAATATCTTCCTTTTATCCCTCTGAAAACTCTATATAACATATATTATAATAAATTAATTAAATGACATAAGATATAGTCAACATATAGATAACTTTATACCTTTATTTATATGTGTTTGTGTCACTTAAATAATCTTATTTATAAACCAGAATTTTAATAATAATAGAACTTTATTTGCTTTATAGCTTTATTAGATATATTCCACTAACAGTTTAGAATAATGTTTTATATATTCCTAAAGTTTTAGATGATTTAGTAGTTAGTAGTAGCAATTTCTTTGTCTAATATGGGGGAACGTATTCATACACACATATACACACATGACATATATAGTGTATGTATTCACTGTTCTCTTTATGATTATTTATTGCATATGTTAATGGGCTATATATATATATATATATGTACAACTGGTGTTTTCATTTTCACTATAAGAATGGGCAAATTATCAAATAGTTATTTACATATTTTCTATTGCTCTTATTTTAACCAGATTCTACATTTTAAAGTTGTTCTCAATGAATAGCATCTGCAAAATCAACAACATTTTGATCATAATTCTGCCAAAGCCTGACAAATACAGAGGAGAATGCTCACTGAAAACCATTGAAATGAGAACTGGGTCCCCATTGTAGGAGTTATAGAAAGAATTGAAGGAGCTGAAGGGGCTTGCAACCCCAAAAGAACAACAATACCAACCAACCAGAGCTCTCAGGGACTAAACCACTACCCAAAGACTACACAAGGACAGACCCATGGCTCCAGCTGTATATGTAGCAAAGGATGACCTTGTTGGACACCAATGGGAGAAGCCCTTGGTCCTGCCAATGCTGGACTCCCCCAGTGTAGGAAATGTCAGAGTGGGCAGGTGGGAAGGGTAGGTGGTTGGGGAGGGGAAACACCCTTGTACAGGAAGGGGATGGGGATGGGATAGGGACAGGAAACTGGGAAGGGGAATAATATTTGAAATGTAAATCAAAATATCCAATAAAAATATTAAAAAGAAAAAGAAAGAAATGAAATGAGTTTATTTCAACTGACACTTTGAAGGAATGCTCCATTATTGAGGAAATTCAGGTCAGAGTCTCAAACAGGGCATAAACATGGTGACAGGAGCTGATGTAGTGGACATTGAGGAGCATGGCTGACTAGCATGCTCCTCATGGTTTACTCCAACTATTTTTATGTAGAACACAGAATGATTCAAACCAGGTATGGCACTACCCACAATGGGCCGGGCTCTCCCCATCAATCACTAACAAAATGCCTTATAGCAAAATCTTATGGAGTCATTGTGTCAAGATAACATAAAATAGCTAATAGAGATAGATAGATAGATAGATAGATAGATAGATAGATAGAGATATTTCAAATTAACAAGGTTAGAATATGAAATAAACAAATTTTATAAAATCTAACACTGTTCTTTACAAGATATTGAAGAACCGAGAAATAAAGATATCATACATGTAAACAAAATGATTTACATACAACATAGCATATAATAAGTAACCAACACATGAAAGAAAAATCTTAAAAATAGAATGTTCTATTTCCCATTTCAATTTAATAGGATTCTAGAACTCTTAGCGAAATAGAGAAACAAAAAATAGGACATTGAAGATGTGAGTAGAAATGGAAGAAGTACAATAATTTTTATCTGCAGAGGATACCAGCATATAAAATCTCTCTCTCTCTCTCTCTCTCTCTCTATATATATATATATATATATATATATATATATATATACTTTAAATATATTATATATTTACTTTAAATAAATCAAGACATGTAAACAAAGAGGAGTGTCAACTAAAGAATTGATTAAAACATTAAATTGGTCTCTAGACAAATTTTTCTTTATTAATTGTTGAATAACAAGACAAGGTCTAATGTAATGTGGAAGTTGACATTGATTATGGAATTTAACATTTGAATACATAGCCACACCAGACATTGCCCCAATATTCTCTTTCTATATCCCCTCTGTCCATGTCTCTCTGTCTCTCTGTCTCTGTCTCTCTCTCTCTCACACACATACACACACACACACACACACACACACACACACACACACATACTACAACAGAAAAATAAGCAGGAATTAAAAGCAATTGCTAATTGAAGTCTCCAAATATCATTGCTATCAATCCCTCTATAAAAATACACATACTAACAAAATGAATATAAAAATCATCTGTATCCTCTAAGAAAAATATTTACATATCATAGACATCTTATCAGAATAAAAGGACAGAATAGATATTCCAAGCCAATGAACTTTAAGGAAGTTAGTATAAGAATTTAAATATATGCCAATATCGACTCAAACAAAAAACTAATTAGAATAGATAGAGGACATAATCATCAAAGAAAAATATACAAAGAAGAAATTGTAATTCTAAACAATTTTGCACCAAACAAAACAGCACTAAAGTTCACAAAAGAAACACTACCACAGCATATAGCACAAGTTGATGCTGACACACAGATAGTGGGAGACTACCATCTTCCACTGCCAATAGACATGTCTTCTAGACAAAACCTAAACAAATTCTGGAGCTAATTCATACTGTAAATGAAATAGATCTAGTCAATATTTACAGAATATTTCATAAAAACAAAAAATTTTTCTTTCTCAATATCTTTTGGAATTTATAACTGACAACAGACTCATACACTGAGGAAGTCTTAATAGATACAAAGAAATTATAAAGGTATAATGCAGAAATAGCCTGCATCATATCTTACCACTATGAGTAAAGCTTGATATCAAGGACATAAATACTAGAAAGTTAACAAACTCATGGAAAGTAAACAGTTCACTACTGAATAGTAAACAGGTCAAGACAGAAATACTTTCTAAAATTATATAAGAATGACTACAAAACACCCACAGTTATGGGATATATTGAAGGTGCTTATAGTAGGTAAGTTCATAATATTAAGTAGTCTACATTAAAACGCAAACTATAGCCATTGTCCTGCTGCCTCTCCTCCACTTCCATCAGACTGCTGAACCATACAAGTAAACCTAGCTTTCCTCATGCATTATCCCTCCTCTCTGAGCCTTCTGGGACAAAATTAAGCTGCCCTGAGCAGCCTACTATTCCAGGGGGTTCTCTGCTCTCCAGCAACCTCTCCTCTACCTGCATCAGACTCCTGAACCATACAGTTAAGCTTCCCTTTGCCCACCTATCTTGTCTGCTCTCTTAGCATTCTGGACCAAGTCAATCTGCCCTGACGTCCATTCTCATGTCACCTTTCAGCAAACCTTCACCAGACCTGAGGTTGCTGAAACATATAGAAATGCAAGTACACATCCCTATAGACCAAGAATATTCATTAGAGACCTGCCACAACAGGACCATCAAGGTTCACCCTCTTCTCAATACCTACTACAACAGAATGTCCAAGGAACAAAACCAAAAGTGCCCTCACAGAGCCAGGGCAATAAGATACCCTCAAAGCAGAGCTACCCCACTATAACAAGCCCTGGATATCCTAACATAACTGAAATATAAGGAAATGACCTTAAATCAAATCTTATACAGATGATAGAGGCCTTTGGCAAATTATTATAAGAGACTTAAGTTAAAAGTACAGTTTGATAGAATCAAGACAAAAATTAGTGGACACTGGAGCAGATGTAACTTTAATATCACAAAATTCCTGGGTCCAGTTGTCCACTTCAAGTGTATCTATATACTACTAGGAATTGGATATTTTGTCAGATAAAACAATGTCCAAAAATGGATTAAATGCATAGGAACAGAAGGCAAAATAAAATTTTAAAGCCCTCTGTGGATATTATAGCCATAAATCTATGGAGAAGTGATCTATTGAAACAGAATATAACACAGATTAGCATTCCTCCAACTTTAGAGACAGGCATGAAAGAGATGTTACTAATAAAGAAATTTTAAAACATTATTGAATATATATGCAGGATACAACAGAGATTGATTCTTCAACCTGATATAGGGAAGCCATTGCGAATAGATCACCAGCTGCCCCACCATGAAAGTGGAAAAGTGGCAATCCTATTTGGATAGTATAAAGGCCAATGACAAAGGAAAAATTACAGCCACTAGAACAGCTAACTCCTCTTTCTGATAAAAGTTGAAGAAAATTAGTAACACAAGGGACATACCTCAACATAATAAATGAAGTTTGCAGTAAGCCCAGGTCAAACATCAACTTAAACAGAGAGAATCACAAAGACATTCCATTAAGACAAATAAGAAGACAAGGATGCTCACCCTGTCCATATCTATTTAATATAGTTCTTGAAGTATTCATTGGAACAATAAGGCAACTGGAGGATACCAAGTAGATATAAATCAGAAAGAAAAACATCAAAGTATCTTTATTTGCAGACAATGAGATAGTACTCTAAAGAGATGTTACTCTAAAAATTCACCAGGAATAGCTTAGCTTACATCCTTCAGCAAAGGAGCAAGATTCAAAATTAGCCCACAAAACTCAGTAGCTTTTCTACATATCATATCCTATTTCAAGGTGTAGGACAAAGATATAATAATAAAAACAACATGGTAGGGTTGGGGATTTAGCTCAGCGGTAGGCGCTTGCCTACAGCGCCAAGGCCTAGGTTGACCCCCAGCTAAAAAAAAAAAAAAAAAAAAAAAAAAGAAAGAAAAAAAAAACCCAACACGGTATTGGCATGTATAAAATTAAACATGTTGATCAATGGAATGAAATTGAAGAAATACACATAAATGTACACACCCAATGGCCATCTGATTTTTGATAAAGAAGTCAGAATAACATTCTAGAAGTAAGACACCATCTGAAGCAAGTGGTTTGGTCAAACTAACAGCACGTTAAAGAATTAAAATAAATCCATGCTTACTACCCTGCATGAAACTCAACTACAAATGGATCATAGACCTCAAAATAGAATCAGATACACTGATTCTGATAGAAGAGAAAGTGGTAAATATACTTAAATTCATTTGCAGAAGAAAAAAACTTTTTGAACAGAACACCATTAACACAGGCACTAAGTTCAAAAATCAATAAATGGCACCTTATGAAACTGACACTGTTATTCAGATAAAGGAGCCTGCAGAATGAGAGGAGAATTTTACCAACTACTCATACAGTGAAGGGTTAATATTAAACTCAAAAGGTTATATAACAAACTCAATCATCAAAATGTAAAAAGTAAAATGGGGAAAATACATAAACAAATAACTTTCAAAAGATGAAATACAAATGGCTGAGAAACACTTAAGAAAATATTTATCATCCTTAGCTTTCAAAGAAATATAAATTATAACTACGTGGAGATTTCACCTTACACAATAAGATGAAATGGCTGAATTTCGACTATGGTATAATAAATTGTCAGCTCACACTGGCATGGATGTAGAGTATTGAAAACACTTGTCCATTGCTGGAGTTGAGGGATTAGGAACATGTATGGCTACTATTAAAATCGATATATTAGTTCCCCCAATATATATGTAATTGATCTAGCTTATCTGCATATACCTCTCTATTGGGCATATACCCAATGGATGATTACCTCTACCACAGAGATGCATTCTTGACCATATGTAGTGCTTCTCTATTCATAATAGTCAGAAAGTAGAAGCAAGTCAGTTGGCCTTCGATAAAAAAATGGATAAATAAAATGAAGTACACTTATTCAATGCAATATTACTGAACTAGTAAAAGGAATGAAGTCATGAAATTTTCAGGTAAATTGATGGACACAGAAATAAAAGTCCTGAGTATGGTATCTTAGACTCAGAAAAAATAAACGAATACACATTCACTTAAATATGTATATTAACAGTGGTAAGTCAGCTCCACACAGTATCTCCACAAGACAGTTACAGAGTAATGGACTATGGGGGACAGATAGATCTATTGGGAAAAGGAAATACAATAGATATCTATGGATTTATAGGGATTGCTGGAAGAAGAGTGGGGTGGAAGAAGGGGCAGGAAGGAATAGAGGAAGAGGCAGATAAAGTTAAGAGTCATTTGAAAAGGAGTATGGAAACCTAATAGAGTAGAAGCTTCCTAAAGCATATACATATCTGAAGGAAACTTAAGTGAAGTTACCAAATCATGTTTCCGACATAGTCTCAACCACCTGTCTCTAGGCATCAAATGAAGCTTGCAGTACCAAGATTGAGTACTTCTAATTGAACTGCTAGTGAAATTGTTCTTGTGGAAATGCCCCAAGAAACAGGTGGTGTCAACACTGCAAGTTGTTCTCTAAAAACTGATGGCAAGATGACATGTTGAAGACAATACCTATGCAGCTCATTAGTAATCAAGGCTCAAGTTGGTTCCTACATAGACCCTTTATCTCTTTGTTCCTGTGTCTTTGGACCAAGAAGGTACTTTGTATGCTATTAAAAGAGAAATGAAAAGAGCAACCCAGGCACAAAGTCTTTTATTGAACATGGTATCCTGCTTGTAGTATATGCTAGAAAAATCATGACACAAAACTCATGGAAGAAATTAACTACTATCTTAGTTGACTTAAGGCCCAATCCACAAGATGGTATCCATAACTGACATTGCTTGAGTGACCACGATTCTTAGACTAAAGTGTGTGATCCAGTGGATCTCTGTTTCTTGTGCTTTCTCTTAGTTCTTTTTCCTTCGTATTTTTCCATTCTGGTGTATTAGCTCTTGTTTTACCTTATTATACTTTGACTTATCTCATATTATATATTACCCCATAGAAACCTGTTCATTTCTAATGGGAGACTGAAAAGGAGTCTAAGGAAGGAAGGATTTCAGAGAGCCATGGATTTGGACTGGCCTAGCTGTCTTGAGAGGCATGCCTCATGTTTTTGAAGTGAGAGCCCATGGCTCCTGAGATACAGTGTGCATTCCAGTGTGGGAGAAATGGATGCACTCTCTCAGGCAATGAGAAGCCCAGGCCTCTTTATGTTTCTTTGTATATTCCCTTAGTTGTCAAGGAAGCATAAAAACATCATTGTTCTTAGATATAATTCTTGCATACCCTGTATTACTGGCAATCTTCATTTTATCTTGGCACCTACAACTGCGTGGATCTGGACAATTGCCATTTTATTCTGTCTTGGATACAAGTATCTAAAGACTGATTGCTCTCAATAAAATTGTCATAAGCTCAGTTGTTCTGTAGCCTCCAAATCCTCACCTGACATAATTCTTCAATGCTATATCAGGTGACCATGGCCCACTCTGTAAGTGAAGGCACTTATACAGAATACATTATAATAGTAAAAAAAATGTATTTTCAATAAAGGAAAAAATGAAAAGAAGCCTAAAACATCAATAGATCACTAGATGGTGCTTCAAAATATAAATATTATTGTATATGTGCTGTAATTGAGATGAAAAACAAGACTAGGACCCTAATAAACAGAAATATTAACGTGAATGCCTAATGGAAGGCTAAACGAATCCTCACCGAATGGACCACTAATGAAATACAGTAAAATCATCTATACATTTTATTTTTATTGGCAATCAAATACTACTCTTAGTTTTTTTTTGAAATGTGTTGGGATTATTAAACAATTTTTCTGGAAGAAAATTATAATTAAATCATGACCATAGTTTTAATGTAATGAATGATTCCTATGATGAACAAGACTAATTAATAACAACAGACCTAGACATTGAGAAGAAGGAACCCCAATAAAACACAAAACAAAAACGATCAAACAATAAGGAAAAATTACAAAAAGTCACAAGTGTAGTCAGTTCCTTTTTTTATAACAATGAAAAATGAAACAATGGAAAAGCATGGTATTTTCAGCAAAGTGTAATATATACCTAAAAAATTGTAGAATGCACACTCAGGGGTACCAGAAATCAAGAATTATTGAGTTCTTAGAGGGTAAGGAAAAGGAGATTTACTCTTTTAAGAGGAGTAATGGGAACATGTGATATATTTTTTAAAGATTGATTTTATGTGTATGAGACATTGTAGCTGTCTTCAGACATACAGAAGAGGGCTTCAGATCCCATTACAGATGGTTGTGAGCCACCATGTAATTGCTGGGAATTGAAATCAGGACCTCCAGAAGAGCAGCTAGTACTCTTAACTGATGAGCCATCACTCCAGCCCAACATTTGATATTTTTTTGTCAAGGTAAGTTTCCTGGAATGGATAGTCAAGTTTAACAGAATTTTGAATTTAACTCTGTGCACTTTATTGCATATTAATTATGCTTAATTCCAACTAAAATAGTAAGTATAAAACATAATGACAATATAGTTAAATTGTCTTTTCAGTTTATTGTATCTTTTTATCATTAATTGTAGGTGTTCTTTCAAATAGATGACATAAGAATACAACAATTACTAAATGTCTCTGAGGCAATGAATTAATGTTTATATCTTTAAAACTCACTAATACTTTTGAGTTAGTTATGATATTCTTTCAAGTTCTTCTTTTGAAAGATCCCTGAGAAAGTATTTTGAAAAATCCAAAACTTTTAAAATATGATTTGTATTTTTTCAATAGTGATTGTAGTTGATAGAACTCAATATTTGAAAATATCCATCTAGTTATAATATAAAAGCAGATGAAATAGTGGTGGTGAGTATGATTGGTTGTAATAAGATCAACTAGGAGGCTAATTCAGTACTCTTTACAGCAAGTAACTGGAGTCTGAACCATAACAATGGAAACAAAGATAAATGGATTTATTCTAAATATGCTTATAAGAAAATTATCACTCATCTTAGAGAATCCATCTGAATTTGAATAAATTGGTTTCACATTTTCACATTCAAAAAATTAAATCCTAACAAATCAAATGCTTCATTTAACTTATCTGGACTTGCCAGAATGTATTATCATTACATTAGAAAAAAATTGCTTAATTTAAAATGAACTTGAAATATATTTGTTAAATCTTAACCTAATTCATAACACTTAGCTAAAAGTATAATTTAAAGTACATTATTTCATATATTATTGTAATGAATACAAAATTCAAAAACAATGAATAGTTGTGTGATTTTTCAATTAGCAATTTGCTGTTAACATCATCTGCTATCAGAAATTATAATTTGTTCAACTTTCTTTTGGTATTATTCCTGTGTAGTCTAATCATGAGGGACACGAGTCCAGAATTGCTGAGGAAAAAGGCAAAAGGAGGCCACTACTGTCTAGAGACTTTTTACATACAGCATGTTCAAAGCAGCTCCTTTGAGGTCATAGCAACCTCTTGCTTTTGTTGAGAAACTGGAATAATGGCTGCCAATCAAGCCATCTGAGTCACTTTTTCCCTGACAGGACAGAACTTGTAAGCTCTTGACATTCCAAGACATTCTGAAAAATAATTCTTGTACAAATTCTAGATGTGTTCCAATAAAGTCAATTCCTCCATGATGACTTCTGGATATGTTGACATTTCCCCCTCCTGATAATTGAAAGAAGTGACCAATCATCTCCTCTGTATTCCAATATCCAATTGCACTTCAAGCAGTGTCTTTCCTTTCTGTGTTATGTATATTGTATATTGGAGTATGCAAAGCCTATGGCATATGCATATTTAGGATTTCATTGCAATTTCCTTCTCTTCTCTGCACATGTATATCTCCTGCTAATAACATATAGAACCTTCTCTCAGGCCTGTAGTTTGCAATTGATGAGATCTTCAACTGTGGACCTGTGGTCTACAATAAGGTACAACTTCTTTGTTTCACAAAAATATTTAATGTCCTGTATGTTTAGTAAAAATTTTATGTGGTAAAGTGGATATAGTTTTACACAGAGATTAATTACACATATATTTTGAAAATAATAGAAACTCATTATTAAAGTAACTATGTGGGCACAAGGGATATAGAGAAGACTTTTATGTATGATTTTATTTTATTTTGTTTTTGTATAGTGTAAGTACCTTGAAATGAATATAGGAGACTTAATGATGTGTGCCTATGGTTTTATTATTTTTAACAGGTCTAAAATTGAGTAACCCATAACGGTTTTTGATGACTTAAACAAGCAGGAAACTTATCACATTCACTTAAAAGGGAAATGTGAAATGAAGTCTGTGAAGAAAAATTACCCAAGGGATATTTTGATTTTTTTTTCTGTTTGAAAGGCTTGCCAATTCAACTTGTATTAGCTTTGTAGACAGAACTGCAAAATTAACAAACCATGAAATTCAACACCACACCAGTCAGTACCAGATGCCTGACTTAGCAGTTGCTATAGCAAAAAACCAACGACTATATTTCAAGAGTTGGAAAAGAAATCATTTTGCTTCCTTTGAAAATTTATACATTTGCATGCTTCATGCATACCCATTTAGAAAAGATTCGTTTAAAATGTACACTCTATCTCAGCCTTGAAATATCAAAACCATTTTAAAACTCAGTGAAGTGTAGGATCAAGGTCTTACAATTATACTTTGCAGACAACAGTGGTAATCACCAATATCTGATTGTATAAAGATTAAATATCTTATCTGTATACATGTTACTGAAGATCTACCCACAAAATGGTAACCACAGATTAAATATTAACATTATAACAAATTTGTATCTGCAATTAAGGCAATGTAATAATGATTAACATTTTTCATTCATTGGTGTGCAAGAAACTTTAATTTTATACTGAATTACATGCCTGTGTTTAAGATTGTTTCAGGATGCAATGAAAATTTTTGCATAAAATAACAAATTATTTTACACATTTGTTTGTATATAAATTGTTTATACATAAATACTTTGCTTATACATAATTATACATTTATTGAAGATAATTTAAGGACATTTATAAAACAACTACAGTTCAAAATGAAGTAATATTCTTTAATCAATGTCCTTGTTAGGATCCTAGCATCAAGACAATATATATGTATGTTTGTGTAGTCCAGAGTGGTTGTACCAACTGGCAATTCCACCAACAATAGAGGGGTGTTACTCTTCACATCCTTGCCAGAATCTGTTGTCACCTGAGTTTTTGTTCTTAGATATCCTGGCTGCTGTGAGGTGGAATCTCAGTTGTTTTTATTTGCATTTCCCTGATGAGAATTCTTTGGTTACTTCTATACCCCATTTTATATAGGGTTATTTGATTTTCTAGAGCTTAAATTCTTGAGTTCTTTGTATATATTTGGATATTAGCTCTTGATCTGAGGTAAGATTGATTGCTAAAGTACTTTTCTGAATCTTTGGTTGCTCTTTGTTTTATTGATAGTGTCCTTTGCCTTATAGAAGCTTTGCAATTTTATGAAGTCCCATTTGTCGATTCTTGATCTATAGCATAAGTCATTGGTTTTTGTTCAGGAATTTTTTCCCAGGGCCCATGTGCTCAAGGCTCTTTCCCACTTTTTCTTCTATTAGTTTGCGTGTATCTGGTTTGATGTGGAGGTCCTTGATCCACTTGGACTTGAGCTTTATGGAGGACAATAAGGTTGGATCAATTTGCATTGTTCTGCATGCTGATCTGCAGTTGAAACAGCACCATTTGTTGAAAATGCTATCTTTTTTCCACTGCATGGTTTTAGCTCCTTTGTCAAAGATCAAGTGACCATACGTGTGTGGGTTCATTTCTGGGTGTTCAAATCTATTCCACTGTCTCTACCTGCCTGAAATCAGGGATGGTGATTCCTCCAAAATTCTTTTATTGTTGAGGATAGTTTTCAGTATCTTGGGTTTTTGTTATTCCTAATGAATTTGCAAATTGCTCTTTCTAACTCTATGAAGAGTTGAGTTGGAATTTTGATGGGGATTGCATTGAATCTACAGATTGCTTTTGGCAAGACGGCCATATTTACAATATTAATCCCCCCCTCCCCAATCCATGAGCATGGGAAATCCTTCCAACTTCTGAGATCTTCTTCAATTTCTTTCCTCAGAGACTTGAAGTTCCTGTCATACAGATCCTTCACTTGCTTGGTTAGAGTCACACCGAGGAATTTTATATTATTTGTTAACTGTTGTGAAGGGTGTCATTTCCCTAATTTCTTTCTCAGCCTGTTTATCCTTTGAGTAGAGTAATGGTACTGATTTGCTTGACTTAATTTAATGTCTATCCACTGTGTTGAAATTTTTATCAGGTTTAGGAGTTTTGCGGTGGAATTTTTGGGGTCACTTAATATACTATCATATCATCTGCAAATAGTGATATTTTGACTTCTTTCTCTCCAATTTGTATCAGTTTGACCTCCTTTTGTTATCTAATTGCTCTGGCTAGGACTTCAAGTACTATTATTTTGTATAAGAGAGAGTGGGCAGCCTTGTCTAGTCCCTGAATTTAGTTGGATTGCTTCAAGCTTTCCTCTGTTTAGTTTGATGATGGCTACTTTTTGCTTTATATTACTTTTACTATGTTTAAGTATGGTTCTTGAATTCCTGATCTTCCCAAGGCTTTTATCATGAAGAGGTATTGAATTTTGTCAAATGCTTTCACAGCATCTAATTAGATGTACATGAGGGTTTTTTTTTCAGTTTGTTTATATAATGGATCACGTTGATGGTTTTCCGTATATTAAACCATCCCTGCATGCCTGGGATGAAGCCTACTAGATCATGATGAATGATTATTTTTGCTGTGTTCTTGGATTCAGTTTGCAAGAATTTTATTGAATATTTTTGTGTTGATGTTCATAAGGGAAATTTGTCTGAAGTTCTCTTTCTTTGTTGGGTCTTTGTGTAGTTTAGGTGTAAGCAAAATTATGGCTTCATAAAAGGAATTGGGCAGTGCTCCTTCTGTTTCTATTTTGTGGAATAATTGGGACAGTATTGGTATGAGGTCTACTGTGAAGGTCTGATAGAATTATGCACTAAACCCATGTGGTCCTGGCTATTTTTTGCTGGATGACTTTTATTAACTGCTTCTATTTCTTGAGGAGTTATGGGATTGTTTAGATTGTTTATCTGATCCTGATGTAACTTTGGTACCTGGTATTTGTCTAGAAAATTGATCATTTCATCCAGATATTCCAGCTCCGTTGAGTGTTGGCTTTTGTAGTAGGATCTGATGAATATTTTGGATTTCCTCAAAAAATGTTGTGTCTCTTTTCTTCATTTCTGAGTTTGGTAGTTTGGACATTCTCTCTGTGCTCTCTGGTTAGTCTGGCTAAAGGTTTATCTATCTTGTTGATTTTCTTAAAGATCCAGCTCCTGGTTTTGTTGATTCTTTCTATAGTCTTTTTTTGTTTCTATTTGTTTGATTTCAGCCCTGAGTTTGATTATTTCCTGCCTTCTACTCATCTTGGGTGTATTTACTTCTTTTTGTTCTATTGCTTTTAGCTGTTTTGTCAAGCTGCTAGTATATGCTTTCTCCTATTTCTTTTGGAGCCCTCAGACCTTTGAGATTTCCTCTTAGCACAGCTTTCATTTTGTCCTGTAAGTTTAGGTCTGTTGTGCCTTCATTTTCATTCAATTCTAAAAAGTCTTTTTTTCTTTATTCCTTCCTTGACCTAGTTACATTGAGTAGTGAGTAGAGGGTTAGTCAGCATCCATATTAATGGGGGCTTTCTGTCATTTTTCTTGTTATTGAAGAAAAGCCTAATTCCATGTTGATTTGATAGGAAGGCATGGGATTGTTTCAATCTTCTTGTATATGTTGAGTCCTGTTTTGTGACTTATTATATGGTCAATTTTAGACAAGGTACTATGAGGTGTTGAGAAGAAGGTATAGTCTTTTGTTTTAGGATGTGATGTTCTATAGAGAGATAAATCCATTTGGTTCATAACTTTTAGTTTCTCTATGATTTTGTTTAGTTTCTGTTTTTGTGATCTGTCCATTGGTGAGATTGGGGTTTTGAAGTCTCCCTTTATTATTGTGCGAGATGCAATATGTGCTTTGAGCTTTAATAAGGTTTCTTTTATGAATGTAGGTTCCCTTACATTTGCAACATAGATATTCAGGATTGAGAGTTCATCTTGGCGAATTTTTTTCTTTGATGAATATGAGTTATCCTTCCTCATCTTTTATTAGAATGGCTTCCCCACCTTGTTTGTTGGGACCACTTACTTGGAAAATTGTTTTTCAGCCTTTTATTCTGAGGCAGTATCTGTTTTGTAGCTGACGTATATTTCCTGTATGCAGCAAAATACTGGGTCCTCTTTACATATCCAGTTTGTTAGTCTAGTTCTTTTTATTGGGGAATTGAGTTCATTAATTATTAGAGATATTATGGACCAGTGATTGTTGTTTCCTGTTATTTTCGTTGTTAAGGGTAAAATTATGTTTGTGTGGCTATCTTGTTTTGGGTTAGTTGAAACAAGATTAATTCCTTTCTTTTCCTAGCATGTAGTTTTCCTCCTTGTGTTGTATTTTTCCATCTGTTTATCCTCTGCTGGACTGGACTTGTGGAAAGATATTGTGTTATTTTTTTGTCATACTATATCTTGGTTTCTCATTCTATGATAATTTAGTTTTGGTGGATATAGTAGCTTGGGCTGGCATTCGTTTTCTCTTAGGGTCTCTATGACATCTGTTCTGGAACTTCTGGCTTTCATTGTCTCTGGTGAGAAGTCTGGTGTAATTCTGATAATTCTGTCCTCATATGTTATTTGACCTTTTTCTCTTACTGCTTTTAATATTCTTCCCTTTTTTGTGCAATTGGTGTTTTGACTATTATGTGATGGGAGGAATATCCTCTCTGGTCCAATCTATTTGGAGTTCTACAGGGTTCTTGTAGGATCATGGGCATCTCTTTCTTTGGTTAGGGAAATTTTGTTCTATAATTTTGTTGAAGATATTTACTAGTTCTAAACTGTCTATTAGTCAACATATTTTTACCGGGGAATTGAGTCCTTTGATAGGAAGAGAAAGTCCCAGTGATGGTTGCTTCCTGTTGTTTTTGTTATTAGTGATGTTTTGTGTGACTCTCTTCCTTTTGAATTGTTGTAAGAAGATCAATTTCTTTCTTTTTCTTAGTCTCCCTCCCTCTGTTGGAATTTTCCATCTATTATCCTTTGTAGGGTTGTGTTTGTGGAAAGGTATTTTTTGAACTCTTTTTTTTTTTTGTCATGGAATATCTTGCTTTCTCCATCCATGTTAATTGAGAATTTTGCAATAATTGAGAATAGTGGCATGGGCTGGCATTTTTTTTTTCTCATAGGGTCTGTATGACATCTGCCCAAGATCTTCTGGTTTTTAGAATCTCTATTGAGAAGTCTGTGTCATTCTGGTAGTTCTGTGTCAATGAGGGGTACTGGGTACCTGGAAGAGAATGGGGGACAAGAGACGGGAAGAAGGATGCCAAGACAAAAGTCTGATCAAGGCGACAATTCTATTTTTCCCAAGGCTGAATTTATACCATAACAGGGGAAACAGAGGAAGGGGGGAGGGGAAGTAAGAAACATTTACACAGGCCAAGGACACAATATTCGTGTGGTCAGGGAATAGGCTGATGTTGACAGGATCTCAGAAAGGTCACAGGTTTGTCATATCTGTTAGTCAGCAGGATGTTGGTTTTTCAGAAAGGTTACAGGTCATCACATTGGGCGTCTTGACATCAGATGTATTTCTCAGCAAGGTCACAGCTTTATCATATTATTATTCATTTTGACCACCAGATTTGTATTAGTCTTCTGCAGCTGATTGGGGATTTTCCATGAACCCAGTCATACTTAATTCTAACCATAATAATAACATCAATAATGGAGGGCTTCAAGGTCATCGCTCCCAACAGTTCTGCCTTTATGTTACTTGACCTTTTTCTCTTACCATTTTTAATATTCTTTCTTTGTTCTGTTTATTTGATATTTTGATTATTATGTAATGGGAGAAATTTCTTTTCTGGTTTAAACGATTTGGTGTTCTGTAGGCTTTTAGTAAGTTTATGAGCATTTCTTTATTTGGATTCGGAAAGTTTTCTTCCATAATTTTGTTGAAGATATTTACTGGCCATTTGAGATGGGAATCTTTACTCTCTTCTATCCATACTATTCTGAGGCTTTGACTTTTCATTGTGTCCTGGATTACCTATGTTTTGGGCTATGATCTCTTTGCATTTTGCATTTTCTTTGACTGTTGGTCAATGATTTTTATGGTATTTTCTATACCTGAGATTCCCTCTTTTATCTCTTGTATTCTGTTGATGATTCTTACATCTATGCCTTCTAGTCTCTCTCCTGTGTTTTCTATCTCCAAGGATTTCACCCTTTGTGATTTCTTTTTGTTTCTATTTCAATTTTTTGATTCTGGATGGTTTTGTTCAATTTTTTCACCTGTTTGCCTGTGTTGTCCTGTATTTCTTTAAGGGAGTTACTTATGTCCTTTTTAAAGTTCTCTATCATTGTCATGAAATGTGATTTTAAATCTAAATCTTGCTTTTCAGGTGTGTTGGGTTATCCAGGGTTTACTGTGGTCAGAGAATGGGGTTCTGATTATGCCAACAAGCCTGTGGGCCTGTGGGCCTGTGGGCCTGGGCACCTGTGAGCCTGAGAGGCTGTGAGCTGTGAACTTAGGTGTGTCAGCACTCCTGGGAAGCTGTCTCTGGGCAAGATTGGGCTGCAGAGAGCTGTGACACAAGGTCGGGTCTGAGGCGCCAATGGAAACTGGAAGTGTCATGTCCCCAGCTGCTCAGTGGTTCTTGGGTCCTATGTGTCCTGGGTACTCCCACTTGGGCCAGTAGTGGTGATCTAATCTGTGAGCTTACATGTGTAAGCATTCTTAGAAGACAAGCTTCTTGTCCTGGCGGAATTGGGGTGTGGAGAACTGTGACACAGGGTCAGCTCTGGGGTATAGGTTCTTATTATTCTTAGGTTATGTTCTCTGTTTTTCATGGTATCCCAGATTCCCAAATATGGATAATTTGAGTCAGGAATTTCGTAGATTTAACATTTTCTTTGACTGATATATCAATTTTTCTATTGTGTCTTATATGCTTAAGGTTCTCTCTTCCATCTTTTATATTCTGTTGATTTCAATTTCATCTGCAGCTCCTTTTCTCTTCCTTAGGTTTTCCCCAGGATTCCTTCAGTTTTTGTTTTCTTTATTGCTTTATTTCCATTTTCAGCTCATGATCATTTTATTTATTTCCTTCACCTGTTTGATTGTATTTTACTATATTTCTTTAAGGAATTTATTCATTTCCTCTTTAACAACCTCTACCTTGTTTACAAGATTGGATTAAAGGTCAGTTTCATGTGATTCAGTTTTGTTAGTATATCCAGTGCTTGCTGTACTTAGATAACTGTGCTGCTGTACTAAGATAACTGTGCTCTGAAAGTGTTGCATTGCTCTGGTTTTTGTTGATTTCATTCTTTTGAGGGCCTTTAGCTTTGTTCCCTGGAGGTTCCTGTTGTAGTGGGCATTGCAAAAGGCTTAGCATCTATGCTTCTGGTGTAGCAGGCCTCTGATGGGCATTCTTGTGCTGTTTTCTTCCAGATCATCATTTCTCTATGGTTCCAGATTTGCAGGGCTGATGAAGTTGGGGAGAGATGTGGTAGTTTAATGAGAAGATGGATTCTTAAATGATATTTCCTCTCCCCAGATAGCCATAGGTTTGTCAAGTAGAAACAATGAAATAAACTAGTTGATGCATCTTTCTTATGATTGCCCCTCATCATTGGAGTAGTTAGGTAAATTCCTATCTAAGAACTGTAATTAAAATAAAACTAAATACTTTAATAATTGTTTTGGAAAATAAATACAACTCATAAAGTATGAATATTTTAGAGAAAACAAAATAACCACATTTCTCAAAACATTTTTCTTTCAAATTCTGCTATTAATAACATAATTATGATACATAGTATTTAACCTGAATATAAATGTATTAATGTTATTTTCCAGTACTTCAACCATGCTTTGTTTTTCAATTTAATGCAAATATAATTACTTCATTTGCTTCCCCTTTATTTATTTTTCCTCTTTTCATTTTATACCTGTGTTCCCAATTCCTTTCAAATTTGTGGCCTGTTCTTCTTTAACCGCTGTTGCATATATATATATATATATATATATATATATATATATACATGAATGAAAAGAAAACATATAAATAGAGCCTGCTGCATTCCTCCATTGTTGCCTGCATATATAGGAATATGTTCCTTGAATGTGTGTGGCCATTTGAGTTTGCATAAGTATTTAGGAAGGGAAGACTAATGCTCCAAATCTGAGTAGTTACTATTTGTTTATAATGCTTCACTTATAGGTATATACCCAGGAGAGGAATAGCTAGGTCCTCAGGCAGTGGAATGTCTAATTTTCTGAGAGAGATTGTCGAGGTGGGGTAGGCGATAAGGGGGGGGGCAGTGTTTGGGGGGAAACACCCTTATAGAAGAAGGGGAGAGGAGGGGATAGAAGGCTTATGGACAGGAAACTTGGAAAGGAAATAAAATTTGAAATGTAATAAAAGAAATATCCAATAAAAATGAATAATAAAAAAATAATGCTTCATTTAGTTATGGGACATCTTGGAATTCCCATGTATATGTTTATATGGCAGTTTGTGTTTAAACTATTCTAGTTGTTGTCTGGGTGGGTATACTTTTAAAATTTCTGGGATATTTCTTCCTTGTCACAGATAGAATCATAATTTTAGAGCAGACATCCTGGTTTTCTGGGACTTACCATTTATCTATCTGCTCCTCTTATCCCTGAAACTTAACTCTAGGGGTTATTGCATAAATGTGCCTTCTGGAACCCCAGGGTCATCTGTTCTTTATCACTGGTGGTAGCTTTCTCTAAACACATGTAGTTAACTTGTTTTATACTGTCAGGAATGATGTTGAAAAGGTCTTGAGTCTAATTAGACAGTTGGTGGCTATTCGTAGGATATAATTGTCACTATTAACATTTGGGAGTATCTTGCTTTTCTGGTCCTTCTTGTAGTTCATGGAAATGATAACTGGCCTGTTGATTCATTTATTTCTTCAGTGACTTGTATAATACATTCAAGTCCTTGGTAAGAAGGCATTTAGATTAGATCCAGCTCAAATCTTCAGCAAGAGTTACTTACTTTCAAGCAAGGGTTACAACCAAAGGCAACAGCAATAGACAATGTTGTTTGGGAAGTCACTTGTTTTCTTCTGACAAAAAATTCAAATGAGGTTTCTCATGTATAGTTTAGAAATGATTTTATGTTGTCCATGGTTTTTGGATGAGTCTTATAACAAATTATTTAATTTTATTTAAATATTTTAAGTATATTATACATAAATTTTAGTAAATATAAAATGATTCCTTATGACTGTTTTTAACTTTCTTGGTATTATATACTCTTTCTCTCTCCCTCTCTTATTTTGCCCTCCATTTTCTCTACTCAACTAAAGTGCACTCTTTTTCCCATTTGCCCCTCCATATCACCTCCTCCCCGAAACACTGGTTCCATTTATTTTAATGGTTCCTTCATATTTGAAGATTCAGAGTTAAAAAACTAAATGGGAGGAAACATGTAGCATTATCCTTTCTAGCTATTAATTCCCTAACTCAACATGTTTTATAGTTCCTATCATTTACCTGAAACATTTATGGTGCTGCTCGTCATTATAGTTAAATAATATTACATTTTGTATTTTCATTATACATTCCCCCTTGCAATTTTGCTTCATAGCCTCTATATTTAAACCTTGACCTTAATTGATTTTTGCCATGTATTCCATTCCATTCAAGTAAACATATATTCTTCTTATTTTATAATTTAAAGTTACTGACTATAAAGTATTTATTTTGAAGTGAGTTCATTTTTATAAAACTATCCCATTTATTACATATTTACTTTGCATAGTGTTTTTCTGAGATTTTTACTTCTTTTTTTATTAATAGAGGATTTTAGTGAGGGTTTTGTTTGATCAACTTATTTTCTCCTCTAACTACTAATTTAGCTGTCTCCCTTGTCATTGATGATAGTCGGGATATGCATAAAATCATGTAAAATCAGGTTTAAGTACTGGAAAGTTAGGGTTGTGTACTGTATTTCATTTTTGTGTAGCTGATTGTCACTACCTCGGGGTATATGAGTAATTCTGAATTTCTTTGAACTTAGCGGCCTTAGAGAGCCTCTCTGCTTCCTGGCACTCACTATTGCAGTAGATCTTTTGTTTTACATTATCCCTCAGCCCATTGGTAAATTTTTCTTCCCTATTAAATCACATTTTTCATTAATTTGCCACAATAATTATATTAAAGAGAAATAACAAAAAGTAAACTTTACTACTAAAAGTGCCATACTTATTGTCTACTTAAGGTTAAATTAGGTAAAGTAATTGTTCTAAGTAATTCTATTGGTAAGGAATTTCTTAAAAACAAATATGCTACCTTCAAACACATCAGAAGGAGGACATTCGTGAGTTTGTCAATTTCAGATTGGAGGCTTATCTATAAAGGATTGGAGTATATAGAAATGGTTTGGGGAGGCAGATCTTATGATTCCATAATGAAATGCCTGCATATATAGACTGTTGTAATATGGATCATAGAGCTAAGTTATTCTTTTCTACAGGAAAAAACGGTCCTATGATAATGATCAAATTAATTACTTTTAGTGAAAATGTATGGAAAGACAAATTTATAATTGATTTACTAGACAAGATGATGAGAAATATGAAGGATGAATACACAATATATTCAATTAATATTGCCATATCTACTAGTTAAGGTTGAGTATTCGGTTCCTAGAAATGCAGTATTGATGGAAGATATCACAGGGCTGAGGTACAGATAACAATCAGATATAGACTCAAAGCATAGCAGCATAATAGTGGGAAGGAAATATAGTTTTAAAATTAGAACCCATCAACTCATATCCTCAGCATAAATTGTTTCCCACAAGTGATAGCTTTATGTAGAGGTTTTTGGAGAACACCATACAGAACTAAGTGTGACTTCTAGCATCATCGACCTCATCAAGCACAACCTTGTCCACTGCGACTTTCACTGTTAATTTCTACAACATATAAGTTCCACTGTGACTCAATTTCCTTATTTCAAATCTATTTTACTTTATTTTTATATGCTTTGGTATGAGAGTGTCAGATCTCTTAGAATTGAAGTAACAGAGAGTTATGAACTGCTATGTGGATGCTGAGAACTGAATCTGAATCCTCTGGAAGATCAGCCAGTGCTCGAAGCCACTGAGCCATCATTCAAGTGCCTGTGTCTCAATTTCTAAGTGTAATGGTTGTTTGCATGCCACATAGTTAGGAGGACTAAATTACGTGCCTACCATACAGTAATACTGACAAATGACTATAGATCACTTTCTCTGTTGTAATTGTGAACTCTAACACTGCACTACAAATCCCACAGTGTCTGTTGGGAAAAGCTAAACTTCATGCTTGTAAAAACAATGATTATATTTGTTAAATAATTCTAAAATAATAATTACTTAAAACCTGTATATTTATAGGGTATTCCAATCCAATAAAAAGAAAGCAGTCAGAGATCTCTAATAAGTAGAAATATCTGCATGAAATTCATCTATTGATATTGCTTCAAACAAAATGTTAGGTTTGTTTTGTTAAGGTAAAGTAGGACACTAGTCCTTATTTATCACTGACTAGCATAAAAGCTTCAAGCTCAAGCAAATACCCAATTTAATAAAGATGGAAAAAAGAGATACAAAAAATTAACTCAAATGAATAAGTAGCCTTCCTTTATACAAATGATCGAGGGGCTGAGAAAGAAAGTAGAAAAAGGATACCTTTCAAAATAGTCATATATTATATAAAATAACTTGGAGTAACTCTAACCAAACAAGTGAAAGATTTGTATTTCAATAACTTAAAGTCTCTCAAGAGAAATCAAAGAAGACCTCAGAAAATGGGTGAAGAAAGCATTCATGGGAGGCAGAGGGAGGGAGGGACCCGGGTGGAAGAAGGGACAGTTAGGAGAAAGGGAGAACATGATCAGGCAGTGGAGTGAGGTAACAGGATAATTCTTTAAGCAAACAAAGTAACTTAAGGTACTTAAATCTTACAGAAAATGAAGGAAGCTGTAATGGTTTGAATGAGAAATATCCCCTACATTAGCAAGTATTTGAACACTGAGTCATATGTGCTTTGTGCTGTTTGGGTAAAGGTTAATTGGTACAAGCAGTGCATCACTGAGGGCGGAATTTGAGAGTAAAATCCTCATGCCCTTTCCTGTTGCTCCTGTCTTTCTCTCCGTCTCTCTATCTCTCTGTTTCTCTATCTCTCTGTCTTTTCATCTCTGTCTCTCTCTTTCTGTCTCTGTCTCTCTGTCTATCTGCTTGTAGCTTACCAAGAAGGATGGGAGCTCTCAACTTCCTGTTAGCATACTTCCCTGCCATGACCGACTCTTGTCTTTCTGCAAGTATCATTCAAATATTTTTTTTACATAAGTTACCTCTTCCATGATGGTTTAATATCAGTTAGACAGGGGGTGGGAATCAAGAATTGGCTCTTACCACTGGGGGAATGAACCACAGCATGGATGAGGTCTAGTTTAAATCATCAGAACTGGGAAAAATGGAGGATGTGATCTTTTGATATCAGAATTAGACATTAGAATTTTAAAGAATGTGATCTCATTTCTGGGTAAAGCAAACATCCTATATACTCTAGAACTTTATCAGGTCTCCACTCATGTTTTTCTGGTTCTATCACAGGCATTTCAGGGTATTTTTCTTTATTCATGCATTTTCTCTCGGGTATATGAGAGGTTAGTCCTCTTAATCAATGAGACTGTTATACAATTGAATGTTCTAAACCTAAGTTGTGAAACTTCTAATTTAGAATATAATAATTTCATTAGAATTGAATACAGGTATTTGATCAATACTATACTAAATTATAAATAGTAATCATTGTATCTGAAAGACATGTTCCTGGCGAGTTATTCCACATGATTTTTTTTTCTGTATAAGCCAACTGCCTAAAATATATTTTGCTTAAAATTGAATGATTAAAACTATTATTAGTACTGTGAATTTGAAAGTAAAGTGCAAAAATTGTACGTGACAGATGGCAGTATCTGTCATATTAACATAACTCACTGAAAGTGTAAGTCACCCACTTTAGCAGGCTGGAAAATTGAAATAAATACAACAATTAAGGTGAAATTGTCTAAGACACCATTCTAAAGTAATAACACATAAGTTGGTAAATTAAAGAATTTTAAAATAGTACCACTGCATACTTAAAGATAAGTTGTTAAGGTTTGACAGTTTTTAATTGGGTGTTAACATATTCCATGTGCATATTTTCAAACACTCAGGAGTGTTCTCCGGTATTTTTGATTAAAATATTCTGCCATAGGCATGACTTTTTAGCATGCCTACGATAAAGAAAGTGTTGGAGAGGAATTGGTCTGGTTGCCCTCTCTTAGAGATGAGCTCTTTTCTGTAGAAGAAACAAAGGGTGAATGTAGATGGGGGTAACAGGAAGTGAGAGTAAGCTAGGAAGATTGGAGGAAGGGACAATAGTGATTGGGATATTTTGTATGAGAAAAGACTCTAGTATCGATAAAGAAAAAAGTAACTATGGTTATCTAGGAAAGTAAACTCAAAAGATCTGCCACACTCTATGGTAATTGCTAAGGATCACATATTATAATCTCTAAAGATGAAATATGAATGGGTGTTTTATCCTCACACTTCTTAATGACTGCCAATTATCCTGACTTAACCGTTTCACAACGCATAGTACTTTGAATATTCTGGGCATTATAAATGCAAATATTTTTTGACTTAGATTATAAAAAATAAAAAATTTTAATAATTTGCTACTAGACTTTAGATAATAGGTTAATCCTTACAATTTTGAAGACATATATATGGCTTATGGTTCTTAACATCAATGTATAAGAGGGCACCCCTAACACTTTGAATAAAAGTAGTACTTTTGATCAAATTTCAATTTTCACACTACTTCCCAATAGTTTTGACAGTTCCTTCCTCTCCTGCTCAGAGTCTCAACTAAGCCTCCTCTTGATTGCTGACAACCTTTTCTTTACTAATCTGACCATAGGATTGATGACAATAGGAGAATAGAGCTCTGATTCCTCTGATAACTTTAACAATTTAATGAATAATTATTTAATTTGCCTCCTTTATTATAGGACTTACAAATCCTTTGCTTTAAATAGTACAAGTTTTCTAATCATAGACCTTTTGGGTTTTAAGCAGGAGGTGTCAGAAAAGTTACCACAGGGATAACTGGCTTGTGGTGGCCAAGAGTTCATAGCGACGTCACTTTTTGATCCTTCGATGTTGGCTCCTCCTATCATTGTGAAGCAGAATTCACCAAGCGTTGGATTGTTCACCCACTAATAGGGAACATGAGCTGGGTTTAGACCGTCGTGAGACAGAATTATTTATTTTGTGTCTATGAGTACACTGTAACTATCTTCAGACACACCAGAAGAAGGCCTCATCCCATTACCGATGGTTGTGAGCCACCATGTGCTTGCTGGGTATTGAAAACTCAGGACCTCTGGAGGAGCGGCCAGGGCTCTTAACCGCTGAGACATCTCTCCAGCCCTCTTTTTCCAGTTTTAAATAAGCCTCGTTAGTTGAGCGATTTGGGGAGTTGCTTTTCTTTCCAATTTGTGGGGGGGGGGCGGGGGGAGAGGGCAGCAATTGATCCAGTATCCAATTCCCCTTTCTCTCAGTAACATCTTATTACAGTAAGATGGCTCGATTTCATTTGCAATTACTTTCTTATTCTAGACGACTGTTGATGAATAAATCTTCTTGTCGCTCCATGAAGGAGGGAATAAAACAAACAAACAAACAAACAAACAAACAAAAAAACAGCCCAATAATATCACATCAATGACAGAAGAACTTAAAATGCCAAACCACTGTAGACGTTATTTGTAAGATTAAACAAAGAATGGTGAAAATACAAAAATAAAGGATAATAAATAAGAGACAAAAGACAGAAAGTGAGGGAAAGTTTACACAATGAAATACTACTCAGTTAATAACAATGAGGACATCATGCGTTTTGTAGGCAAATGGATGGAACTAGAAAATAGCATCCTGAGTGAGGTAACTCAGACCCAAAAGGACATACATGGTATGTGCTCACTAATAAGTGGATATTAGCCAAAAAAGTTCAGAATACCCATGATACAATCCATAGAACTCAAGAAAGTTAAGCTAAAGGCCCAAATGAGGATCAATCCAACTTGAGACAGAGAAGAAAGCAGGGGGATGGGGAAGAGAGAGAGGGACCTGAGTGAGAAGGGGGACAGGGAGGGGATGAGGGATACATGGTGAGGTATTGGGTGACAGAAACAGGACTGAGGCAGTGAGGAGCAGCAGAAAGAATGGAAGCAGACAACTTTGGGAAGTAGGAGGTAGGGGGACCTCTAGAATGTACCAGAGTCCTGGCAGATGAGAGACTCTCAGGACTCAAAGGGAAGGACCTTATATGAAATGTCCAACAGTGGGGAGAGAGAACTTGTAGAGCCCACCTCCTGTAGAAAGATAGGGCATCAAGTGGGGGGATGGGGTTGCCATCCCACAGTGAAAAAAACTGAACCATAATTGTTCCTGTTTGAAAAAAAAAAAAAAAAAAAACTGCAGGGACAAAAATGGAGAAAAGCCTGGGGAAAATGGGGTCTAGTGACAGACCCAAATTGTGATCCAGCTTAAAAGGAGACCTCAAGACCTGACACTATTACTGATGCTATGCCATGTTTACAAACAGGAGCCTAGCATTACTGCCCTCTCAGAGGCCCAACAAGCAGCTGAAAGGGTCAGATGAAGATATTTATACCCAACCAATTAATAGAAGCTGGTGAAACCTGTGGTTGAATAGGGGAAAGCTGGAAGAAGCTGAGGAACCATGTGACTCTAGAAAAAGAACAGCAGTTTCAACTAACTTGGACCCTGAGATCTCTCAGACACTGGGCCACCAATTGGGCAGCATCTTTCAGATGATATAAGTCACCCAACATATATACAGCAGAAGACTGCTGGGTCTGGACTCAGTCAGATAATTTGCACCTAACCGTCAATAAACTTGAGGGCCCAATAGTGGGGAGGTCCAGTGGGATGAGGGTAGGAGAGGTGGGGGTGGTGACACCCTCTCGGAGATGGGAAAAAAGGAGGTATAGGATGTGAAACAGAACGTGGACAAGGAGTGGAACAAAGTATGACTTTAAAAATAGTTTAAAGAATAAAAAATTAAATTAAAAAACTGAATGGCCATTTCTTCAGTCTCTGCTCTAAACTTTGTCTTTATATCCCTTCCAACAAATATTTTTGTTCCCCTTTTAAGGAAGGACTGAAGGAAACATCTGCACTTTGGTCATGCTTCTTCTTGAGCTTCATGGATTGTATCTGGTCTATTGTGGGTAATTCGAGCTTTTGGGATAATATCCACTTATCAGTGACTGAACACCGTGTGTGTGTGTGTGTGTGTGTGTGTGTGTGTGTGTGTGTGTGTGTGTGTGTGTGTGTGTGTGTGTTGTGTGTTTTGTGATTGGGTTACCTCCCTCGGGGTCATATTTTCCAGTTCCATCCATTTGCCTAAGAATTTCGTGAAATCATTGTTTTTAGTAGCTGAGTAGTACTCCATTGTGTAGATGTACCACATTTTCTGTATCCATTCCTCTGTTGGAGGGAATCTGGGTTCTTTCCAGCTTCTGGTTATTATAAATAAGTCTGTTGTGAACATAGTGGAGCATGTGTTGTTGTTATATGTTGGAGAATCATTTGGGTATATGCTCAGGAGTAGTATGTCCAGGGTCCTCAGGTAGAGCAATGTCCAATTTTCTGAGGAACCTTCAGACTGTTTTCCAGAGTGGATGTACCAGCTTGCAATCCCACCAACAATGGATGAGTGTTCCTCTTTCTCCACATCCTCGCCATCATCTGTTGTCACCGGAGTTTTTGATCTTAACCATTCTGAGTGTTGTGAGGTAGAATCCCAGGGTTGTTTTGATTTGCACTTTCCTGATGACTAAGGATGTAGAACATTTATTTCTTTAGGTACTTCTCAGCACTTGGGAATCCAGACCATATATATACACACACAAATATAGACAATATTGATGAAGCCAATCAGTGCATGCTAAAAGGAGCCTGATTTAGCCGTCTCCTGAGAATCTCATCCAGAGCATGACAAATAGAGAGGTGAATGCTAGCAGCAAACCATTGAGCTGAGAACAGGGTCCTCATTGGAGGAATTAGAGAAAGGATTGAAGAAGTTGAAGGGGCTTGTGACCCCATAAGAACAACAATTCAATGCCAACCAATCAGAGCTCCCAGGGAGTAAACCACTACCCAAAGTATACACATGGACAGACCCATGGCTCCAGCTTCTTATGAAGCAGAGGATGACTTTGTTAGGCACCAATGGGAGGAGAAACCCTTGACACTGCCAAGGCTGGAATCCCAATGTAGCGAATGTCAGAGTGGGGAGGCTAGAAGGGGGGTGGTTGGGTAGGGAATGGGATAGGGGGCTTACAGCTGGGAAACCGGGAAAGGGAATAACATTTGAAATGTAAATAAAAAGATCCAATAAAAAATTCTGAGTGGCCAATGAAACTATCCACAGAGCAGACAACTAATGGGAGAGATTCTTTGCCAGCTATACGTCAGTCACAAGGTTAAAGTTTGAATGCATAAAGAATTGGAACAGTTAAAACAGTAATGTAGTCAGTTTTCAAAAAACAAGTCAAAGTGGCCAATGAATATTTTGAAAGCATTCTACAGCTTTATTCATCAGGAGAACACGTTTTAAAATTATTTTGACTTTCTCTCTCACCCTGGTCAAATGGCTAATAAAAAAAGTAATTAAGTTGAACAAGAGCAAGGAGAGGTATATGGGAATATGTGAAGGGAGGGTAGAGGGGAGAATGTAATGATTATCTCAAAACAAAGTACAACTTCAGTCCTTCTCAGTTTTAGAAATTTCCCACTCCAGCCATTAGTCTAGCAGGTTATTTCTTGTGTTGATTGTACATACATAAGGCAGATATAGCTTTTGCACAGTCTTACAGCCTGATGATACTGAAAATAATAATTGAGACAAGCAAGGATCACTTCTTGGGGAACCACCATGTGAAGGACTGCTGCTGTTGACCAACAATTATTTCTTTCTACAGAGCAACTACAGGTAAGGATGTCTGAGAACCTGAAACACTATGAAACTTCCTAAATGTCCCAAGACTAAGAATGACATTGACATATTAGAAAAGTAGGGGATTTGGACCCACCACTACCACTATGCATGTGCAGTGAGCAGCAACACAGAGACATTTTCTCCAGAGAAAGCCAAAGTCCAACTGGATAATTTACATACAGCAGAAATGAGGAGAGATTTTCATTGGAGTTGGTAAAAAAAAAATAGCAGATATACTCTTTTGACACCTCTGAGCACAACGCCTTATAGTTAAAAACAAAATCCTAAAGCCCAGCCTCTTCCCATGGGGTAAGGAATTGGCATTGCATACAATGCCCAGTCCTCTATAATGGACCGCAGCACAGAACAGCCATTTAGCCAACTTTCCTGACTTGGATTAGTGTCTGTTGGCGAGAGAAAAGCTTCTATTTTCTTTGTGTTTATTTGTTTTGTGGGGTGAGGGTGAGGACAACAGCAGATGAATCTCAGTGGGTTCGAGGCCACTTCCAGAATAGCCAGGGATACAAAGTACGACCTGTCTCAAAACAACAATACAAATCCAAATGTGATTAAAAAAAAGAAATGTAAAAGAAAAAATAAGAGAGATTAAAAAGGCAAAACTATATTTTGAAAAAGTACAAGAATTCCAAAATAAATGGGATAAATGAAGAAATAGAATTCTAAACATTCAGTGGATATAAAACAACAACACTAAAAATGCAGTCAAAATGTTAGTAAATGTTTAGTAGGGGCTATGGAAATATATGTAGAAATAAAATGGGGAATATAAGCTAAGGACTGAAAAAAACATATAAAAGCACAAAATGTAAAACCATGATATACAAGCAAAAGACCTATAACACAGAAATGAACAATAAAAGAATAATGAGAAAAATCAACAGAAATCCTGTTGCATTCATTTTGTATTCGCCATCTAGTGCTGGGCATTGAGCCTATTCTGGGGGTGGTTACTATCCCCAGGGAGAATCCTATGGAGAAGGCTGAGGTTGGGTTTTGGTTTGTTTGTTCGTTTGTTTGTTTGTTTGATTTGTTTTGAAAGCTAGTGTTAGTTGCAAATAGCTTGTCGTTTAGGAGCGAAAGACTGTCAACTTCTTTTCCCTCCTCAGTGCTGAGATTCTGTCTGGCTTGAACCTCTGCAGCTCTGGTGTGTGCTACCATAGTCTCTGTGAATTCAACTGTGCATCAATACCTTTATGTCCTGAAACCGTGGAGTTACCTATATGCTCTGCGTCTCCAATCTTTCTGCCTCTGCTTCTACATAGTTCCTACTTTTGCTTCTATCACATTCAGGGTATCTGTCTTAATCAACTAAATAATGTAATAGTATAAAGCCTTGCTTCACACTTGCACACACATACATACATACACTCATTCATGCCCATACATGTGAGTGCACTCATAACATTGCATCTCATGAGCAAAAGAAGAATGGAAAAAAGGGATAAAGGAATTAAAAGATGAGTTGTCCACCTAATTTCTCTTTGGATTTCTAAAATCTTCAAGATTACCATGTATGTTCATGGATGAACTGATGGCAAGGGGTCAGTTGAATTTTCAGAATATTGTTTTTTCCTTTGGTTTAATTTTGTTGCAAAGCCTGTAGATTTGCATGTATGATATACACACAAGCCATATTCATAGAGTTCTTTTCTTTTTCTTTGTGTATTAGGAACACTTCTGATACACTTAGCTTTTTGTTCTGAAGGTTAGGCACACCCAACATTCTGAGCATTCTAGATGGTATCCCTTTGAGTATATGGTATTTTGTATAAGTTATTTGTAAATGGAGAATGGAACTATAGTTATAATATCAGTATATGCAGGGAATATGTCTTTGCACATTCAAGAATGTCTGAGTATCAATCCTCTTGTTAAAAAGTTGTTGCTGAGTTTATCGTGCCCATCTCTACAATTTTAGTTTTCTTGGGATCCATAGCAGTGAAGACAGTTTGGTGGTTTCAAAATGTGATCCATCCACTGACTGCTGGCTTTGAGTTATCAGACTCCAAGCTAATTCCCAGTTGATGGATTCTGAAGCTAGACACAAGGAGCAAGACTATTCGTCCTAATAAGCTACCCGGCCCTGCCTAAACCAGCCTCTGTTGTCTGTATGATTTAGCTTATCTGTGTCTTATTCTACTGCCTTTCTGGATATACAATAAAACAAAAGATGAGACCAGTCAAAGCAAGTCTTCGTACCCTGTGGCAGTATGCTGGTATCAGGCCCTTTGAGGTTATTCAGTTTTTCAACAATAACATCTGTTTTATTTCTCCAATAATTAATTTCTTTTTTCATTTTCATCTCAATTGCATGCCCCCTCCACTATGTCCAACTCTTACAAATCCTCTCTGCCTTTGTCTCAAGGAATGCAGTGCAATAAAACAGAAAATTTCCCTAACAGTGACTATAAACAAAACTCAAAACTGGATTTGAAGCCTGAGAGGGAAGTCGACTTTTTTTTTTCTTTTGACTTTGAAATGAATTGATTTGGAAGCAGCTACTGGATGCCTTATACAGGCAAGAGAACCTATTGGCTGCAGGCGAGAGATTTGCATATGTGAGATTGTGTCCAAATTGCTTATCTTTCATGACTGTGTTTCTGTTCTTTTCCAGTATTCTTTCACATTTTTAATGTGAATTTCAAAGCATTTTTTACAGTTTTTCTTTCTTTAAATTTTTTATTATTTATTTATTTATTTTTATACTCCAGATTTTATTTCCCTCGAGGTCCACCCATGACTGTTCCACATCGATACCTCTTACCTACCCCAACTCTGTCTCCACAAGATGTACCCACCCCACCCATCCCACTAAACCTCTAAATGTTCAGGAACCTCCAGTCTCTTGAGGGTTAGGTGCATTTTCTCTGACTGAACCCAGACCCGGGAGTTCTCTGCTGTATTTGTGTTGGGAGCCTCATCTCAGCTGGTGTATGCTGCCTGGTTGGTGATCAAGATATCTCAAGGGTCCAGGTTAATTGAGACTGTTCTATTTTTTTTCTATTGAGACTCTCAATCTTTGACTATAAAGGCCAACTCTTGTGTACTCATGAGGGAAAAATAAAAGAGTCCTATCTTCTTCGTTAATTTTAGCATTAAATAAGTCCATAAATACAAGGGGAAATGTAGCATACCTCTAAATGTAGCAATTAGAGAATTTTTCAAAAGGAGAAACTAAGTGAAGGAAAAGATATCATGAATGTCACAGGTACCATCCTATGAGCTGGGGCAGAGAAAAAGAAAATGGAAGAAGCAGGAAACAGAACACCCTTACAAGTCCCTTTGCTGCCTGTAGCTATGCTATGAACAGCCTGCTTACCATGCCATTATGAACTTCGATTCCTGAAACTATGGGCCTAAACAGAATTTTCCTTCTTTCCATTTCTTTTATGTGAGATATATTTGTCATAGTAAGAAAAAAAGCTGACTGATATATATACTATCTATGTATTGTTTATGTAGAACCATAGAATGAGGATTAAATATTTTGCTTATTATATTATTATAATTAAACTAATATACAGTTATTACCACTAAATTCATTGAGAGATAAGTAAAATTTGGTGCCTCTAAAACACTTGCTATGAGGTTATCCTCTGTATCACTAGATATTATTTTATTATATCATTCTATTTCTCCCCTGCCCCATGTCTTCTTTTCCTTTTTGCTCCAAATTCTGTGTCAGTAATGGCCAAATAAAGTTTTTGTAAATCCATTATTACTCTTTTTTGTTTCTTCAACCCCATTTTAAACATATAGTGCACCCTCTGTATCTTATCCACGTCAGGTTCCATGTATACATCTACACATTATGACTTCATGCTAATATAGACTTATGCTGTAGAAGTATTATGCTAAATCAAGAAAAGGTCAAATGTATGTGCGGCAAAAAGCCGTCAAACAGAGACAGCCCTTTGATTTTTAGAGATTTAATGGTTCCTGGGACTAGTTGGTATTGTTTTGATATTTATCACAGTCCTCAAAAGTAACATAAATGATGCTTGTTTTCTCTCAATAAACAAGAAAGTAACCAATGTCTGTGCTAGAGGCTATACTTATATATGTTATCTTTCTATTGCGTTGTAAAACAACCTTACAAAAATAGAAGTACAAAAGAATGAACTATTTTTTTCTTTAAATTTCAGTTTTTGTAGTTCAGGTGTCAAGTTTTAGCTGTCTCTCACTGAGCTGTATTTGAAATAAAGGAGGTGGATCTCCTCTGGAGATTCTTCTCATGTTCACTATTCCTTAGCAACAGTAATCTTAAAGGATTATGAGGAATACAATCTTAACATTAATGCTACACCATGTCATTTGTCCTTGAAGCAAGCATGGGATTCTTCATTAAATGTTTTTGTAAATACTGAATCTCTAGAGAAAGAACTGATTATGAAATTTATACTCCCTAGATTACTTTAAACTCAATACAGATGCTTCCTTATTATAAAGTCAGGTAAAGTCCAGCTTCTAATAATGCATGTAAAATAAGATCAAGAATTGATAAATGGGACCTCATAAAACTGCAAAGCTACTGTAAGGCAAAAGATTGTCATTAGGACAAAACGGGAACCAACAGATTGCAAAAAGATCTTTACCAATCCTACATCTGAAAAGAGGGCTAATATCCAAAATATACAAAGAACTCAAGAAGTTAGACTCCAGACAGCCAAGTAACCCTTTTAAAAATGGGGTACAGAGCTAAACAAAACATTCTCAGTTGAGGATTATCAAATGGCCAAAAAGCATCTAAAGAAATGTTCAACATCCTTAATCATCAGAGAAATGCAAATCAAACCAACTCTGAGATTCCACCTCACACCAGCCAGAATGACTAAGATCAAAAACTCAGGTGACAGCAGATGCTGGCTAGGATGTGGAGGAACACTCCTCCATTTTGTGGAATTACAAAATGGTACAACTACTCTGGAAATCAGTCTGGAGGTTCCTCAGAAAGTTGGACATTACACTACCTGAGGACCCAGCTATACCACTCTTGGGCATATACCCAAAAGATGCCCCAACATACAGCAAAGACCCATGCTCCATTATGTTCATAGCAGCCTTATTTATAATAGTCAGGAGCTGGAAAGAACCCAGATGCCCTTCAATATAGGAATGGATACAGAAAATGTGGTACATCTACACAATGGATAGTACTCAGCTATAAAAAAAAATGACTTTACAAAATTCATAAGCAAATAGATGGAACTAGAAAATATCATCCTGAGTGAGGTTACTCAATCACAGAAAATCACACATGGTATTCAGTCCCTGATAAGTGGATGTTAGCCAAAAAGCTCGAATTACCCAAGATGCAATCCACAGACCACAGGAAGCTCAAGAAGAAGGATGACCAAAATGCGGATGCTCCCACTCCTTCTTAAAAGGGGAAAAAATATCCATAGGAGGGGTTATGGAAGCAAAGTTTAGAGCAGCGACTCAAGGAATAGTCATTCAGAGCCTGACCCACATGTGGCCCATATATACAGCCACCAAAATTAGATTGATGGAGCTTAAAAATGCATGCTGAAATGAACCAGATATAGAGCTCTCCTGAGAGACAGATCCGGAGCATGTCCAATACAGAGGTCAATGCTAGCAGCAAACCACCGAACTGAGAATAGGACCCTCTTGAGGGGAATTAGAGGAAGTATTGAGAGAGGTGAAGGAACTTGCAACCCCATAAAAACAACAATGCCAACCAACCACAGCTTCCAGGGACTAAACCACTACTGTAAGACTATACATGGACTGACCCAGGGCTCCAACTGCATATGTAGCAGAGAATAGCCTTGTTGGGGCACAAGTGGAAGGGGAAGCCTTTGGTCCTGCCAAGGTTCGACCCCTAGTGCAGGGGAATATGGGCAGGGGGTGTCAATGAGGGGCATGTATAGGGGGAATACCTGCATGCAGGGGGAGGGGGAGAGAATGGGGGGCTCATGAACAGGAAACCGGGAAGGGGAATAACATTTAAAATGTAAGTAAAGGAATATATCTAATAAAAAAATTTTTAAAAAAGAGCTCCAAGGGAAAAAAGAAAAAAAAAATAACAATGCCAACCAATGAGAGCGTCCAGGGACTAAACCACTACCTAAATACTATACATGGACTGACCCAGGGCTCCAACTACATATGTAGCAGAGAATAGCCTTGTTGGGGGCACCAGTGGAAGGGGAAGCCCTTGGTGGTCCTGCCAAGGTTGGATCCCCAGTGCAGAGGAATGTCGGGTGGGATGGTCGGTAAGGTGTGGGGGTAGGGGGTTCGTAAGGTGGGTAGTGGGGGGGGGCTTTAAAAAAAAGAGTAACCAACAAATACCTGATCATGTTTAAGGCTGCATACTTATCTGTCACCATTATCTGGCCAATAACCTATAACTAGAAAGCTCGTGGCTCTGATGACTAAAAGGAAATAGTATCTTCTGGACATGAGAGGATAGCTGTATGGAGGAACTCACAGTGAGTATGACATCATGTCCCTGACCTTGCAAGCCCATTCCAGACGAAATCTTCCCATAGAAGGAGGAATTGGATACAAAGGTACACCCATTGGTATTGACACTAATTCCTTCCTCAGAGAGAGACCAGACACATTTCCTCAGGAAGTGTTGTCCGTGACATATCCATCACGGTCCAGGAGAAGGGGAAACATCCAAACATTTGGGCATTACAAATAAGATTAGAGAACAAAAAACAAAAGAAGATAAATTTATAAGAAAAGGGGGTGTAGATCTGGGAAGCATTGGAAGAGTAAAGATGAATACAATCAACCCGTGTTGCATAAAGCTCTCAAGGAACTAATAAAAACAGGGAAAATGGAAAGGTACGATCATATATTCATATACGCACATACTAACCAAGTACAAACTAGTGCTACAGAAGCATTATGCACAGAAAAACACTGCACAGAAGACGTTCCTACTACTCTGAATAACAGAGAGAAGAAACGTCAACCTAAGATTCCTATTAACAGAAAAAGTGTATTCCAGATGAAGGAATAAAGAAATAACATTTTTTAGGCAAAATAAAGAAAATTTGTTACCAGCTGTCCATAACAGGAAGAAAACTTATGGAAAAATTCTCGAAAACAAGGTGGAATAAAAGACCATGTGGAACTGTGCATATGCAAAAATTCAAAACAAATACATTTTAAATTACCTACCGTGGAAGTATTATTATCTTATTTTAAATCACCATAAGATAAGAGATTAACGACTATAAGTCAGCACACATTAATGGTGAAGATTCTAGTGTCTATTACTGAGAAATGTATAAAAAGAAAGAGGAAACAGATATTATCTTATAAGATTCATATGTTATACATGATGTAACCTGATTACTTGAATTCAAAACACAAGAGGATGTGAATCATAGCACTGTGTACACCATAGGAAGCAAAACTAAAAGTTGGAGCTAATCCAACATAATAGATATTGAACTTAAAGAATAAGCAATCCAAATATCCAGAGAATTCGTAACCAATGGGAATGTGGGACATGTGGAAGAACCATGTAAGCATCTAGTTCTAACTGAATTTTATCTATTGATAATTTAAATTGACACTTTCTAATTTTTCACATGAAGAGAAATTTTCAATTACTTACCATCGCTACAATACTTCATTGTACATATGGATAAGATGATACCATGAATTCAAAGTGGGAGAAATGTTGGGGATTTGGCTCAGTGGTAGAGCACTTGCCTAGCGCAAAGGCCCTGGGTTGGTCCCCAGCTCGAAAAAAAAAAAAAAAAAAAAAAAAAAAAAAAAAAAAAAAAACCAAAGTGGGAGAAATCCTCACATAGCACCAAAATCAATGGTAATGAGAATGGTCACACTAACATCACACAGAATAGAACATTTAAAAAGGAATAAATAGGAAATTTTCTCCAGTGCCCATGTGTTCGAGATGCTTCCCCACTTTTTCTTCTATTAGTTTGACTGTATCTGGTTTGATGTGGAGGTCCTTGATCCACTTGGACTTAAGCTTTGTACAGGGTGATAAGAATGGATTGATCTGGGGTTGGGGATTTAGCTCAGTGGTAGAGCACTTGCCTAGCAAGCACAAGGCCCTGGGTTCGGTCCCCAGCTCCAAAAAAAGAAAAAATAAAAAGAATGGATTGATCTGCATTCTTCTAAATGCTGACCTACAGTTGAACCAGCACCATTTGCTGAAAATGCTATCTTTTTTTCCATTGGATGGTTTTGGCTCCTTTGTCAAAAATCCGCATAGGGAGCAACGAATAGTAAGAGCACCAGTGGAAGGGGAAGCCCTGGGTCCTGCTAAGACTGAACCCCCAGTGAATGTGATTGTTAGGGGGAGGGCGGTAATGCAGGGAGGATGGGGAGGGGAACACCGGTAGAGAAGGGGAGGGGAAGGGGTTAGGGGGATGTTGGCCAGGAAACAAGGACAGGGAATAAGAATCAAAATGTAAATAAGAAATACCCAAGTCAATGAAGATGAAAAAATTAAAGAAAGAAAAAGAAAAGAATATTCATAACAACCTGTAAAAAAAATTAAAAATTAAAAAACTAAAAAAAAATAAAAAGGAATAAACAGAATATAATAAAATGATTGGAATAAAGATATATTCACAAAATGTGATAAGAACAGTAAACAGCCATTTATTATATCGCACATTTTCAATAATCAAGTTAACTAGTGTGCCCCTAATATGTAAACATGTATATAAAATAGTTTTAAAAATTAAACTGATGTTCATAGAAATTGTACTTATAAGAACAGATAATTTTTAAATTAAGGTTTTTGCTATTTATATGCATGAAATGTATTCTACTCATCTTCATTCCCCATTTCCCTCTCAAACCTTCCTCAAATCCCCACTGGCCTCCTCTCATGCAAACTTAGGTCTCTCTCACTTAAGTGCCATTTTCTGTGTGTACAGGCAGGCACAAATGCAATAGAACTGATTGTGCTAACTATGCCATGTAGAAAAGAGTTCATCTCATAGATCGCCTCTCCTCTCCATCCTCTGTTCCTTATGGTTATTTGTTGCAATTTCTGTGATGCTCTCTGGCTTTTGTTGCAGTAATGACATGCTTAGACCCCCGAAGTGAGCAATGCTTATTTTCAGCACTATCTCCAGTAAGGATTATTACATTCCCTGTAGTTCTTTGTAAAATGACGCTTCACTCACTCAAACTGAAAGTGACATTAATCTATGGAAATAAACATAAATATTCATCAGATGTTTTTACTATATGTCCACTGGAAAGAATCACTAGTTGATTCTCCCATATAGTCATTCACCACATCCACTGTAGGTTTTGATCAGTCTTGGGAGCCAGATATATTTTCCTTCTAGTGGAGCTGGCATCAAATCCAATAGAATAGTATTTGGTTAACTTCACAACATAGTCTTGGCACTATTTGACTAGAGGGCACATCTTGACTAAAGGGTCTGGCAGTCAGAGTTGTACCATGAAATTTCACAGCTGCGAAAGACCATTAATATTTGTTTTCTCTTCGCCAGTGTAGTACTTCCTGGCATTGTGCAGATCTCCAGCAGGGCAGAAGATTCCAGTTGAGTTCTAACTGGATGTTTCAGATTTGTATGAAAATGTATTATGTTTTCAGCAAAATGGTTGTATTGTCTTAGTTCTGATAAGCAACAAAAAACAAAGGTAATAGCCTATATTGCTTTGAGATCCTGTAGGAGCTCTCTGGCCAAAATCTGATAAGGCTTTTACTGAAGATTCTATGGATTAGAAACAGCATTCTCAAACTATACAACTGCAAGTGCAGGCTATATCTTTTCTTCAAGTAAACCTGACATCATTAAAATAGACCTGTTTTTGCCAGAACACTTCAACAAAATTCAGGATATGTGGTTGAGCAGTTAAAAGCAAAACAATCCCCTTAGAAAGTTACACATGAATACACATATTTTTTCAAAAAAAAATAATCACAAGTAACAATATGATGTATTTTAAATGAAATGAGAACAAAAGTAAAACATGAATAATTAAAATTCACCAGAAACTACTTGGAAAGAACTATTTTGGATTTTAGGATTCAATCATATTAGAAAAATGAAGTATACTTCATTATAATTTATACATACTTCTTATAATTTATACAATAGACTAAGAAATTTAAAATCTTTTCAAATTAAATGCAGTTATGAAAATATGAAATAGTAGTAGAAAACTTCAGAAATAGAAAATACTTGTATATTTGCAATAAAACTAAAGCTGAGTCTTCAAAGACTAAAAACAAAATATTATCTCTCTAAAGTATAAAATAACACAGAATTTGCGCCCTACTGATAAATAGTAAAGATAGGCGTATTCTTGCCCATTTGAGGAAATGGCACAACGCAAGTTTATTTGCAGCATTAGCACTGATAAATACACCCATCAAAATTCACAAACTGTCAAAACTCTTCATAAGAGAGAGAACTCTGACAAAGAAAAGTTCAGGAATAAACACCATAAAAGTTCTGCTAGCCACACACAAGGGACAACAGTGAAGTTCTGTCCGAGAAAGTAGATGATGTGAAAACACTACCCAAAGAACTTTTACAGATTTACCCCAATAGCAATGTTCTCTTTCAGAAATTGTACACCATCCATAGTAT
Source organism: Rattus rattus (assembly GCF_011064425.1). NCBI lineage: Eukaryota > Metazoa > Chordata > Mammalia > Rodentia > Muridae > Rattus > Rattus rattus. The sequence goes on from NC_046171.1 coordinate 47,434,723, forward strand.
ACTAGGGAATTAAAATCAGCTGTCAAAAAGGATCATGAATGAGTAGGGCAAATAATCCTAGGAATGCATTTATTCCCCACCCAATTAATGTAAACCATCTTATCAACAGATTACGGGAAAAATCCAGTAAGACAATTTACTTAGCACACATGCTGTACTAAATGAAAACAAAACTATCAGGGTTCGAACAGTTTTGAGTAATATAAATATGTGCACACAGTGTTAATATCTTTATTCTTTTAATAATGTGTATAGGATTTCCACATGATTTTTAGTGTGGGTTTATTTTAGTGTCTGCTTGGTGCAACCTAACATATTCCTGACCCTTTATGTCCTTCTTTTGCCTCTAATTCATGTTACTCTCTCTTGTCCACAAGTACTGTGAATTCACTTTTAATAAAACTTGTGACCAAATTCCAGAAAAAGAATAGAGTCTTGAGTTTATGGCACACTAATTAACACATTGATAACCATGACTTGGAACTAGATTGCATAATGAAATGTTTGGGTATATTTCCAAAACTTTCCAGAAGGGTTAATCAAATGTTCTTTGCCTGTCTGTAAAGGAACTTCTAGATTGGGTTAGATATGAGAAGGGCTACCTTAAACGTGAGGGCAACATTTCATGGCCTGGGTCTCCAGGCTGAGTGAAAGGACGAAGACAGCTGAGACTTCCTTCACTGATCTCTTCTGACTACAGATTTAATGTGATTAGCTATCTCATCCTCCTGCCATATGCTTCCAATTACTATGTAATGAAAGCACTTAAACTATGAGCCAAAGAAATCCTTCCTCTTTTAGTTTCTTCTTGTCATGTATTTCATCACAACAATATAAAAAGTAATCAATAGAGCTACTTTTGTTTCAGCTGATGATTATGCTCTAGCTGGACACTGAGTCACAGTGATGGACAGAAGGGAGGGCAGGGTGGGAAGGGGTATGGGGATGAAGAGTTCTATGGAATCTACAGAAGGCATATATATATATATATATATATATATATATATATATATATATATATATATATATATATATATATATGCAGTGGAAGCTTCAAGTTGTACCCCGTGAAGCACTGGAGATGGTCTGGTCGTGAGAGAGTGTCCACTGAGTGGGAGCTGGAATATAGAGGAGGGAAGGAAAGGCGGAGGGGAATGGTCTGGTCTTTGGGTAGGTGCAGACTGTGGGTGCTCAGGACACTGCCTAAGTTGGTGCTCTTCCTTGTTCTTTCCTTTTAAAGTCATTTTAAGTTAGATAAATAAGAGTGTTCATGTAGTTTTTAATTATGTTTTCAAAATACATTTACCAGGAGAACATCACTAAATCTGACTTATTTTCTTCTCTTACTAGAGCCCTTACCTTGAAAATGTTCACACACATGTGAGTGCTCAAGACAGGAAGCACAGATTAGAGCATTTACTACAACACCATTTCAATGATTGAAACCGTAATATGTTCCTGTCACCTCTCCTGTCTAGCTCAAACATTTCATCCCAGCATTTCCCCTTGTCAGCCTCATTTGACATCCGTTTATTTCTATTTCTTGAATACATTAATTCCAACCTCAGTGCACAGGTGCCTGCTGCTTCATTTTCCCAGAATAATCTTGTATCCATTCTCTCTCTCTCTCTGTCTCTCTCTCTGTATGTGTCTGTCTCTCCGTCTGTCTCTGTCTCTCTCTGTCTTTCTGTCTCTGTCTCTCTCTCACTCTGTCTCTGTCTCTCTGTCTTTGTCTCTGTCTCTCTGTCTCTCTCTGTCTCTCTCTCTCTCTCTGTCTCTGTCTCTCTGTCTTTGTCTCTGTCTCTCTGTCTCTCTCTGTCTCTCACTCTCTGTCTCTGTCTCTCTGTCTTTGTCTCTGTCTCTGTAGCTCTCTCTCTCTCTCTCTGTCTCGCTCTCTCTCTCTCTCTCTCTCTCTCTCTCTCTCTCCCTCTCTCCCTCCCTCCCTCTAAAAATTAACATATAGCATAAGCCAATGGGCCTAGAATACAGGAAGTAAAGCATCTAAGTTCATATACTTTCAATATTAAATTTACTTAAAATGTTAATTATAAACTATAATGTCATTCCACATTTTTGTTGTGGATGAATTAGATTTTTTCCAATACAAAATTGAAGATTATTTATTTTTGCTGAATTTGGAATCTTAGTAGGACTTTGAGCATGGCGATGAAGTGTTTTAGCACTCAGATGTATCTTCCACAAAGGAAGTTATTTGTGTTTTATTTTATTTTATGCGCCTGGGTGTTTTTGACTGCGTGTATACTGTTTATCGCAGGCATGCCTTATACCTATGGAAGTTAGAAGATAGCTATTGGATATTCTGGAACTTCAGGTAGAGATGATTGTGAGCTGCCAAGTAGGTGCTGAAAATTGAAATTGGTTACTCTGAAAGAACATCCAGTACTCTTGATTGATGGGCTGTCTTTTCAGCCAGAAGTCTATTTCTTGACTATTCTAATTCCTGCATTGTTTATATAGAATAAAACACATTAAATTTCTGGCTGTGGCTTTAAGAAAATATGTCTTCACTTTTAGCTTAGCTTCCTTGAGAGCATAAAGTTAAATAAATATGCTCACTTATCTAAGAAGTTATTCTTATAAAGTATTTTAACAGTTGACTTTAAATTGCCTTATGGTTCCAAGCTGAAGTTTTAGCTCCATCCCAAGGTTCACATTTTCTGGTCACTGGATCAGGGAGTATTTTCCTTTCTAAATATGCTCTAGTTACATTTTATATCTTCCTGGGATTTGCTCCAAGGAGAATTTTTTTTTTTTAGGACTTAAGCATTAGGCCTGCAGCACTATTAGCTTATAGTTAATAAAATCACATACTCATTTATTCCATTCTACACATCATTAAAAGAAGACTTCTTTCACTAAAATGGGTAATACACATAGAAAAGTCAAAACACTTCCAAGGTCAGTGCCTGGACAAAAATGGAGTGGTTTTTGGTATTGCTTAGGTGTTGCACAAATTCTGTTCATCCATATGCCATATACTTCTTAAAATATTTCTTTAATTTTACCTCTGGAACATTAATTTTTCAGTTTATGAAGTAGACTAATAAAAATCAGCTTTGAAGAATGTGGAATGACTTACTTTGCTGCATAACTGTGAATATTAGGATTGTGGCAATCTAATCTCACCAAAGTATTAAAATCCAAGTTTAGGAAGAGACCATATTTAAAGCATACACAGGAGAACAATAATGGAAAAATGTGATATTGACTTCTTGCCTCCACATGTGCAGACTATGGGAGGTACAGATGTTCACATATACAGATATAACCTCCTCATCTATCCACATATCCTTACATGCATTTATATGCATGAATAGTTTTTTAACATCCATTTTATAAAAAATACATAATATAACTTGAGATTTATTTCTCAAGTTTTATTTCACATTTATTGGTTTAATCTTTGTTTTTTATTATTTTGTGATGTTTAAATTTATGTAAGAGAGTCTAAAAATAATTACTTTAATATAAATAATATAAATAATACCATCTATGAGTAACTTAATTTTTGTCAGTGATCACCATTATTGTCTTCATAATCAGCATTATCAGTTCCACCAACATTTTCATCATTCCTGTTTCTATTAGCCTATGGAAATTTTTACACTGATTCACAAATGTATTTAAACAGTTAATGAGATAGAGGATATTAATATTTTATTAGCAACATAGCTTCAGCTTTCTTTTCAAAATTTTAATCTTGAAAGATTTTTGATGAATTTTCACCATTAAACAATTGAGGAAACATATATTTTCATTTTACTAATATAGCTTTTAACCTCAACCAGACCATTAAATCCAGAAAGGAACATTCCATCATATTTGAAAGGAATAGCTTATCAAATATTTTAGAGAAATAACTTGGATGATAGTTCCATTAATTGAAGGTCACCATAACAGCTAAAGGTCTACATTCAGTATCACACACTAACAAAGAGAACTCACTGTCCTATATCACCTTTATTATAATTCTTAACACCTGCATATGTACGGTATGACCAATTTATCTCAAGAAGAGATGGACATGACAAAAATGCAAATATAGAGATATAACTATTGACATTAGCAAAAGACATCAAAGTTAAATCATATATTGTACCTGAATATCAAAAAAATTTACTTATTGTATTCAAATACATATTTAGACCCAGGTAATGTCCTTGGAGTTGAATATTTATGATATTTTCTTGATGCATCATTTATGAATGTCTTTTTTTAACAGACTTGAAATATAAATATCAGATATTTATAGTAATGTGTGTTGAGCCAGTATGTTAGAAAAACTAAATGACTTACTAAGTAGAAAAGTAAAGGAAACAATTGTTTCTTCAGAGGAAGCCAAAGGAAGGCTGCACAGTAGTAGGGAACATGGGAGTAGGTATGATTTCTGTCATCAATGATCAAGACAACATAGGACACAGTGCATCTATCTAAGGATCTACTAGAAAAAGTAAATTCAAAGCTAGATCTTTTACAAAAGCTGACTCAGGATGAACCTATGCTGTTTCTGTGGTTTTTCTCTCTTATCTATAAGCCTTGTAATTAAATTTTTAAAAAATCTAGGAAAGTGTTATGGTAAAAAGGGCATTTTTCACTCAAAGAATTCACTATGTACTACCCACAATGTAAAATGATTTTATTATTATGATATCTACTTGGATTGAATATTGTTAATATTAAAAATATTTTCTGTAAAAAATTAAGTTTTCATCTACTTGTGATGGCTTTGTTCAATTATTTATAAGACTCAAATCCCTCTAAGCCACTAGGTTTACCTATTTTAATTTGCCTGTCTCTCCTTGTTACAGCTTCAGACACACTGGTGTTATTTCACAGTTACAGTATTTTCTATTTCCTAATATTTTGTATTTATTGCATTTGCCATGTTCCTCTGTTTGTTTCGAGTAGCCAGTACAGCATGAGTTAGGCTTGACTATTATAGGGACGGCTTGTACAATGAAAGAGCCTAATTTATGATTGCTAGAGCAAGCAAATGATGCTTACCACAGAGTCCCTGACAGCAATTTCTGACTTCTTCCAGACCAATGATTTTTTTAATTATGTATGTAAGTATGTGTGTATGTGTGTATGTATGTATGTATGTATGTATTTATACACTCCAGAATTTTTTCTCCCCCTGGTCCAATCTTCAACTCCAAATCCCACACCTCTTCTAGATATGGGGAGAGTGGGCATCCTTGTCTTGTTCCCAATTTTAGTGAATTGCTTCAAGTATCTCTCCATTTAATTTGATCTTGGCTGTTTGTTTGCATAAATTGCTTTTATGTTGAGGTATGGGCCTTGAATTCTTGATCTCTCGAATGCTTTTAACCTGAAGGGCAGTTGTATTTTGTCAAATGCTTTTTAAGCATCTAAGGAGATGATAGTGTAATTTTTTTCTTTGAGTTTTTTAATATAGTGGATTACATTAATAGATTCTCATATATTGAATCAACATTGCATCCCTGGGATGAAGCTTACGTGATTGTGTTAGTTGATGATTTTGATGTGTTCTTAGATTCAGTTTGCAAAAATTCCATTATTTTTACATCAATATTCTTAAGTGAGACAGGTCTGAAGTTCACTATTTTGGTAGGGTCCTTGTGTGGTTTAGTAATTGTGGCTTCATAGAATGAATTAGGTCGTGCTCCTTCTGTTTCTAGTTTATGGTATAGTATAAAGAATATTGGTATAGGATCTTCTTTGAAGGTGTGGTAGAATTCTGAACTAAATCCATCTGGCCCTTAGCTATTTTTTTTTTTTTGGTTGGGAGGTTAATGATTTCTTCTATTTCCTTATGAGGTATGAGCCAGTTCAGAAAGTTTGCCTGCTCTTGATTTAACTTTAGTATGTGGTATCTATGTAGAAAACCATCTATTTCATCTAGATTTTCCATTTTTGTTGAGTATAGGTTTTTGAATTAGGATCTAATGATTCTATCGAATTTCCTCTGTTTCTGTTGTTATGTCTCTGTTTTCATTTCTGATTTTGTTAATTTGGATACTGCCTCTGGGCCCTTTAGTTAGTTTGGCTAGGGGTTTATCTATCTTGTTGATTCAAAGAACCAGCTTTTGGTTCTCTTTCTTTCTATTTGGTTGATTTCAGCCTTAATTTTGGCTATTTTCTCGAGTCTTGGGTGAGTTTGATTGTTTTTGTTCTAGAGATCTCAGATGTGCTGTTAAGTTTCCAAGATATGATCTATCTAGTTTCTTTACCAGAGCACTTGAAATTTTCTCTTAGCAGGCTTTCATTGGGTCCCATAAGTATGGGTATGATGTCTCCCCATTTGCCTTAATTTCCAGGAAGTCTTTCATTTCTTTATTTATTTAATCCCTGACCAAATTATCATTGAATGGAGAGTTGTTCAGTTTCCACATGTATGTGGGCTTTCTGTTGTTTTTGCGCTTATTGAAGGCCAGTCTTAGACCATGGTGATCTGATAGGTGGCGTGGGATTATTTCAATCTTCTTGTATCATTTGAGGGTTGTTTTGAGATCAATTATATGGTTGATTTTGGAGAAGGTACCATGAGGTGCTGAGAAGAAGGTGTATTTTTTGTTTTAGGTTGAAATGTTCTGTAGGTATCTGTTAAATCCATTTGGTTCATAACCTCTATTAGTTTTACTGTGTCTATGTTGCTGTTCATTGGTAAGAGAGAGGTATTGAAGTCTCCCACTATTATTGTGTGGGGTTCAATATGTGTTTTGAACTTAAGTAAAGTTTCTTTGATGAATGTGGGTGCCTTTGCATTTGGGGCATAGATGTTCAGAATTGAGAGTTTCTTGTGGTGTATTTTCCCTTTGATGAAAATGAAGTGTCCTTCCTGATCATGCTTGATAGCTTTTGGTTTAAAGTTGATTTTTTTTTGTTTTGTTTTGTTTGGTTTGGTTTGGTTTGCTTTGCTTTGTTTTTGGTTTTATTTTTTATTTTTTTGAATATTAGGATGCCAATTCCAGCTTCTTATTGTGGGAGAGTGAAAGGCACCCTGGTTCCTGGATGAGGAGGCTTGAACACCAGAGACCTTGAAGAAACAGTACGATTTTGCCTGAGTTCCAGGATACCAGGCATGTCACTAGACTGCAGCCCTCCATATATTTGTGACCATCAGTCACATAAGGGAAACACCCCAAGTCCCTTCACGTGTAGAGGACATGACCATAGGTCACATAAGCTCAAGACAAATCCATTATAATGAGATACCTAAAAGCCTGGAGGCTTAGTCAAGGAATTTCCCTTCCCAGATATTCCTCCCTGCAAAAGGTATTTAATCTCAGAGCCACTCTTTGAAGTAGAGAACAGTTTTACTCACACCTTCCGCCATGATGATAAACGCCTTGAAACCATGGACTGCCTCTTTCATTCCTATCCACTGTGGAGAGCCTCAGCGAAGGCTTCTTGCCTACAGAGTGGCCATTGAATCTCTGTGCTCTCAGCTGCAAATGCCAATCTCAAGCCTAGCGTAGTCTAGCCAAACACTTTCCCTGAGGGATGATCCAGGGAATCTTTTTCTCCTTCATCCCCTGGTTTGATCCAGCTTGCTGGACCTCCACTCTGTTTTCAGCTCTTCTGCAGCATTCCAGCAGTTCCTGGATGCCCAAGAGCCTGAGAACCAGATGGCTCCAGCCTCCTTGCAGGCCCAGGGACCCACCTCAGCCAGCTCCAGCTGCGTCCCTGTTCTCAGACTGTGCTTCTCCACCATTGGAGTGGTGTCCTGCAGCTTCCCACAGCTGCCTCATGGCAGCATGGAATAAGCATGTTCAAACTTCCCACGACCAATCATCCTGAGCAGCTTGAGCCCTCAAGCAGAGCAGATGCAGGAACCCATCTAATCCTACATCTTGGGACCATTTATTTGGAAGACCTTTTTCCATCCTTTAATTCTGAATTAGTGTCTGTCTTTGTTATTGAGGTGTGTTTCTTGTATGCAGCAAAATGCTGGATCTTGTTTGCATATCCAAACTGTTAACTCATATAGTTTTATAGGTGAGTGGAATCCATTAATATTGAGAGATATTAAAGGCAGATGACTTTATATAAATATAAATATAAATATATATTATGTAAATATATATAGATGGTTCCTGTTATATTTATTTTTACAGGTGGTTTTATGTGCTGTGGTTCTCTCCTCTTGGCTTTGTTGTGAGATGCTTAATACTGGGTCTTTTCTTTGGTGTAGGTGTCTTCCTTTTGTTGAAGTTTTCCTTCTAGGTTCTCTGTAGGATTGGATTGGTAGATAGATACTGTTTGAATTTGTTTTTGTCCTGGAATATTTTGTTTTCTCCATCTATGTTGATTGAGAGATTTGCTGGGTATAGTAACCTGGGCTGGCATTTGTGCTGTCTTAGAGCCTCTGACCAGGCTCTTCTGGCTTTCACAGTCTCTGTTGAGAAGTCTGGTATAATTCTGATAAGTCTGCCTTTGTATGTTAATTGGCCCCTTTTCCTTGCAGGTTTTAATATTATTTTTGTCCTGTACATTTACTCTTTTGATTATTATGTGCAGAGAGGATATATTTTTCTGGTCTCCTTTGTTTGGTGTTCTATATTTATAAAGGCTTCTTCTATGTTTATGGCTATCTCTGTTTTTAGGTTGTGGAAGTTTTCTTCTATGATTTTGTTGAAGGCATTTTCAGGTCCTTTGAGCTAGTAATCTTTGTTCTCCTCTTTTCCAGTTATTCTTAGATTTGGTCTTTCATTGTATCCTGTATTTCCTAGATGTTTCTTGTTAGGTGTTGTTTTTATCTTTTGAATTTTTTGACAGTTTTGTCAATCTCTTCTACAGTATCTTCTACACCAGAAATTGTCTCTTGTATCTCTTGTATTCTGTTTGTAATTGTTTTGTAATACTTACATCTGTAATTCCTGACCACAATCTTAAGGTTTTCATTTCCAGATTTGCCTCCATTTGTGTTTTCTTTATTGTTATTACTTCCACTTTTAGGTCTAGGACCACTCCATGCAATTCTTTCACCTGTTTGAGTTTTCCTGTATTTCTTTAAGGAATTTGTTTCTTCTTTAAGGGTTTCTACCTGTTTGCCTGTGTTTTTCTGTATTTCTTTCAGTGAGCTATTTATATCCTCCTTAAAGGACTCTATTATCTTCATGAGATAGGATTTTTAGGTCAGCTTGCTCATTTTCTTGTGGGTTGGTTTATTCAGGGCTTGCTGTGGTGGGAGAACTGGGTTCTGATGATGCTCACGTATATTGGCTTCTGTTCCTTATGCATTTGCCTCTTGCCATCTGGTTATCCCTAGTGTTTGCTGGTCTGAGTGACTCTGTCTGGAGTTGCCCTCTTCTGTCCCTAAGTTGCAAGAGGTATCTTGATAGGCCCGTGGCCCTGGGCTGTACCAGACCTCCTGTAGGGTCTTGCAACTGGGGTGGGTATTCAGAGGGTCTGATACTGGCTGCAGTTAATCTCCTTCAGACTGTTGGGTCTTTAGAGGAGTAGTCAAACTGTTGTACTGTGTGAAGCTTTTATCCCATAGGGGGTGAGGGGAGCAATCAATGAACTATGGTTTCTGTTTCCTTGTGTGCAGCCACACTCCAGGGAGGCTTTCAGTCCTTTGGGTCAGTTGCACTACTTGCTACAGAGGCCCCAGGAGGTCTTCATACTCTGGTGTCATTGTCCAGTTGCCCCTGTATACAGAGGAACTCCTGGGATGCTTTAAAGCTGTGGTGTTCTGGGTGTAGTGTATCTCCTGGGATGTCTCTGCTTGTGGTGTCAGATGCCCTGAGTACATCAGGTCTTCTGGTATGCCTCAGAATGTGGGATCAAATGATCTGAGTGCAGTGATTTTTTCTGGTATGCCTCAGGATATGATGTCAAATGTTCTGAGTGCTGGGGATCTTCTGGTGTGGCTCAGGATATTAAGTGAAGATTAGTTACGCCAGGATAGTGACAATTGCAAGCAAATAGGGTGAATGTTCAATATAGGAAGTAAAACACTGAGGCATCTGAAAGTGTACTGTTTCACATGAAACATATCCATGACTAGCAAAAATAACAATACAGAGAGCTTTGTCTATTATTATGTCATCTTATAGATGCCAAAAGAGAATGCTACTCAAATATTAGCTGCCAGGGATAAAGTCAGATCATCTAGAAATATTTCAAATAACATGGGAAATACATCCAAAAAAAAAGTCCATAAAAAGCTATAGTCATCTACAAAGATGAGAAAGGGGAGGGTAGAAGAGTGCACAGTTAAGCTTGTAATGAATAAAAAAGCCAGTGCACTGCCTAATTTTATGTCAATTTGACTCAAGCTAGAGTTACTTTGGAAAAAAAGGAAATAAAATTGAGAAACACAACTACCACTGCCAATGCATGATTGACATGTGAGAAAGCCTATGGTGTATTTTCTTGATTGATGATAGATATGGGATACCTCAGCTCATCATATTAATTAACATACCTGGTCTGGTAGTTCTAGGTGTTATAGAAAATCAGGATTAGCAAGCCAAGGAGAGAACACCAGTAATCATCCAATAATCACCATTCCTCCATGCCATCTGCTTCAGTCTCTGGCACCAATACTTGCCTTGACTTCTTTTGATAATGGACTGTGCTATAAGCTGAAATAAACTTGTTTAATCCCAAGCTGTGCTTGGTCATGGTGTTCATCACAGAAATTGAAACCTAACTAAAACACCGAGTCATTAACAGAGCAAAGAATCAAAGAACAAACCTGCCTTTAAAAGGCTTTAGCCTGTACAATTACACCACAAAATTTTCAGTGTGTCACCAAAACAACAAAATATTGAAAAATCCATGAAAATTTTACTTATTTGATCTTTGTTTCCTTTAAAGAATCTTGTACTTTTTGATTTCTACATATTGCCTGAAGTTTTGATATGATTTTTAGTATGTATTCATTTAGCAAAATACCCTTAAATTGAGTCCACATCATTTCAGATGTGTCATTTTGAAAAATATAAGTTAATTTTAGAAGAAGAGTATAAGACTCTATGTTACAGAGCAAAGGCATCTTATGACAGAGTTTTTATCTCCTCACATACTAGTTGTAACTATTGTAGATATCAAAGATACCTTGCAGTTTATATTCTCCCTCTCCCCAGCTTAGAGAGGGCAGGGCAAAGTCCATAATGGAATCCACAGTCCTAGTCATCCTTGGTGATTTCTAAAGCCTTTGCTAATCAGACCAAAATGGGGAAGCAGAGTTCAGGAACAGCTGGATGACTTCTGGTTGGAAGAGAGTTTCAGGAGTGAGAGGTAGGGGTAAGTTGGTGAGAGAAGTCCTTCTTGGAGCATCTTAGTGTTACAGATCCTTTGGGTAATGGCTTTCATAATGATCTCTAATGAACTAGGTCTCAGAGATGATCCTAGTTTCTTCATATTTCTTTTTTGGGAGTGAATGTGAATGCTTACACATTATTTGTGGTGAATCAAGAATTATGTGATTTTGGGGAAGGATGTGTGAATATCCAGGAAGGGAGGGTCATTAGGTGAAGGATAAGGCTATTGATATGCTTCATTAGCTTTGGGAGGAAGTCCAGGTGTTGTGCTAAGGATTGCTCAAAGTTCCCTAGTTGTAGGTCACGGTTATGTGTCCAAAAGCAGGCTTAGAGACAGAGGAGTTAGCTCTACTCCCACTGTCTCAAATCTCTGAGATTTCTGAGGTTTGAGCATGCTCCAACTCCCTGGTCCCATGGCCTTTCCAAGTGCCCTACAATGCCCTCTTCACTCCTTATTTCCTATATGAGATCTATGATTGAGCAAAGAAACCAGTTATGACAAGAGCTCTTTAACAGCTGCAGTATGTGAATATGAATCATTTAAATTATATTCTTTATATGAACATGGAGAGCTATGCAAGAATAAAGTCTGAATAGATTATCTAAAGGGTGCTTTTATAATTTTTTAGAAAAGAAAATAACTTTGTAAGTGAATGACAAGATAATAAAGTCTGTATTGTGAAGGTAACTACCAGAGGTGTCACAAAATGATAGAAAGTGGAGCAAAAAGCTAGGGAAAGTTAGGATCACTTTATTAAATTTGTGTATTTATTTATTGCAGTCCAGTTTTCTTGCAATTCTCTCAAGGGAATGTTTATGGCTTGATGCATTAAGAAACATGATAGCAAATCTAGCTGCTACTGGTGTAATATTTCCTTAAGTGATTTCAAGTTAAATTAATTTAAAAATCAACTAAGGGGAGGGGAACACCCTTGTAGAAGGAGGAATGAGACAGGAGGCTTGTGTCCAGGAAACTGGGAAAGAGAATAACATTTGAAATATAAATTTAAAAAAATCCAATAGAAAATAATCAACTTCACATATACAAGGTTTCATTCAAATGCCCAGTATCATTCCTTTTGCTGAGCCATCATGTATAACCTTCCAATGACTTAAGATTCTACTTTAAAACTGTTAGGTATTGGTGAGATGAGAAACAGGAATGAAGCCCCAAGGGCCAGCAGGAAGAAAGAAAACAGACAACCTCGGGAGTTAGGAGGTGGGGGATTCTTTAGAATGTACCAGAGGCCTGGGAGGTGAGAGAAGCACAGGACTCAAATATTAGATAAAATGCCCAATAGTAGGAAGAAAGAACTTTCAGAGTCCATTTCCAGTGGAAGGACAAGGCATCAAGTGGAGGGATGGGTTGACATCTCATAGTCAAAAACTGTGACAGATTTATAACCAAGTTCCAATAAGCAAGGTTATCTGGAATGGCATTAGTTTTAATTTTTTGTTTTTCTATCTAAAATATTGTTATAACTTATTATTTATATACTTGTTATTTTCTTAACTAGAACAATGTCAACTTTGTAAAATATTGAAATATTCAAATATTTCTATGGCAAATTCATCACATATTGCTTTAACACTGAAAATAATGTTTCCCTCTATATGTTTAATTATAGTTCAATAACTGTTAGGATTATTTTGTTCATTCTCAATATTTCTCATCTTCTGTTTGTATGAAAAACCATATTTTCTTGTTCATTTACCGACATATTTATGTTTCCATTTTTATTAAAATATAATTATATACATTTACCCTCTCTCTTCTCCTTTCAATCATTCCCAGGCCTTCCCACTCAAATTGATAATCTGTTTTTGTTAAACACACACACACACACACACACACACACACACACATGCATGAACACACACACACGTATGCATGCACACACAATAATTTTTTTTGCACATATAGCTTTAGGATGACCTTCCTTAACTCCATTCTAAATCTTATCTTTATACCCTCAGACAAGTGTACTTACCACTAATTATTATAAAACCTTCTCTCTACGGCAAATGGGGGCCATTATGAAAAACTATAACTGCAATTTACATAAGGTAAATATTAATGGAGGGTGGCAATCTCAGCATGAGCGTATGCTCTATAGCACAGCTCCTGAATCCCTGTCACAGGGAACATGCCAGGAGAGTACAAAGAAATTGTAAGAGCTAGAATGCTAGGAAGTCTGTGTGTGTCATTGCCTCTTTTAGAAATGACTATATAATCCAAACTTGAACATGACAACATCGACAAATATATTAACACACATGAAAGAGGTGAAGGTTTGTGGGTGGGGCTCCATCCATGAGCAAAGAACTATAGTAATTAATGACTGCTGGAGGGAGAATTTGGTTATCCTGGGAATGAGTCTCCAGATTGGGATGGAAATTTTGATGAATTTTAGTCTAAGAAAGCAACAGTTCAACATTATACCATACAGGCATTGTACCCTTTGACAAAGTGTTCCAGTGTCTCTGAAAGTCTATTGTTATCTATTTTAATCAGAAACCCAATTATTTCAATAGTCAAGAACTAGCTAAAAAAAAAAGCATTAGAAAGTTTTGCATCAAGAAAATAATGTCATTTATAATAGGTATTCTTTTTAAAAAAGCAAAGTATACCTGTGTGGATAAGAATTTTTTTCTTGTTAGTCCTCTAATATTCACTCTTTCCATGTGTTCTCTTCCTTCTCATGGAGTTTCTTATGGGACTTTTATGTTTTCTAGCCTCAGTAAGGTTAGATCATACTGTTGAGACTGAATCACATCTGAGGAGAAGCAGAAGCATGGAGAAGCTCTACCCGTTGCTCAGGCTTGCTCTCATGGTTCATCAGATCCTCATGGAACCTTGTGAAATAATAATACTGCCTGATACTATCACGTAAGTCATTGTAGAGAATATAGCATGGAAACTGGCAAGAGAATTCACAGGTAGATCATTAGATCAGACAAAGTGCTCAGAAATGAAAAGTATAGAAAGGTAGATATTTGATGTCTGTTAGAGGTACAAAGACTAATTAGAAAAGAATAATTTTTCACAATTCCTGATGAATAAAATCAATGTACAAATCAAAAAATAAAAATAACCTGGAGAAAACTTGTATTTTATACAGAAGAGTCACCTCAGTCTTGATAACAAATACTATTACAAATGTAAAATATTACATATTCCTCAACAAAATTTAACTATCTGATGATAATTCAGAATTATTTCTTCCTGCACATTACAAGAAAATAATCCTTGAAGAATTATTGCTTTCCCATATTCATTATCACACTAATCACACTTGCCAAAATGTAAACTTGTAATATGAAGTGGATGGTATATGAATACAATATAAGATGTAATGTACATGTGAATAAATATATTTTTCTAGCATCTAAAAATAACCCAAAAGTAGAAATCACATCCTCATTTTCTTTCTGTGATAAAATTCTATATAGATTTGATAATTATCTTTTTTCCTAATGGAGTAATTATTTTATTTTTCCATATCCATTAAGTGTAGTGCATACACTTCTAAGCTTTAATTAAATATTATTTATTTAATGTGTATGTCCTTATGTGTAACATGTGCGTGTATGCAATGGCATTTAGAGGAAGGTCAGAGCACAATTGTCTTGTCTCCCCTAACTTGTACGCAGCTACTAGAGATCAGACAGAAGTCATCAGGCTTTGTTCCAAATATGTTTCCCAGCTGAAACATCTTGCCAGCTCTACTTTCTAAACATGTTTTTGTATATCTTGTTTATTGTCAGTTATTTTAATTAACTTGGTTGTGAATTGATTAATTTCTGTGTATTTTTATCCATTATAAAAATTGTGAGTTTTAAAAATATTTTCTTCCCATTTTTCAGCTATAAAAAAATAACCTCATGAAATTCATAGGCAAATGGATGGAACTAGAAAATGTCATTCTGAGTGAGGTAACCCAATCACAGAAAAACACACATGGTATGCACTCACTGATAAGTGGATATTAGCCCAGAACCTCGAATTGCCCAAGAAACAATCCACAGACCACATAAAGCTCAAGAAGAAGGATGAACAAAGTGCAGATGCTTCAGTCTTTCTAAAATGGGGGAATAAAAATATTCATAGAAGGAGATATGGAGACAAAGTTTGGAGCAGAGACTAAAGAAATGACCATTCAGAGCCTGCCCCACCTGGGGATCCAGCCCATATATATACATCCACCAGTCCTAGACAATATTGAAAAGGTCAAGAAGTACATGCTGAAAGAAGAATGATATAGCTGTCTCCTGAGAGGCTCAGCCAGAGCATGACAAATTCAGAGGCGAATACTATCAACCAACCATTGAACTGAGAACAGGGTCACCATTGGAGGAGGTAGAGAAAGGATTAAAGGATCTGAAAGGGTTTGCAACCCCATAAGAACAGCAATTCCAACCAACCAGAACACACAGGGACTAAACCAATACCCAAAGAGTAAACTGGGACAGACCCATGGCTCCAGCTGCCTGTATAGTAGAGGATGGCCTTGTTGGCACCAATGGAAGGAGAAACTGTTGGTTCCACCAAGGTTGTCACCCCCAGTATAGGGGAATGTCAGGGTGGGGACGTAGAAAGGGGGTTGGTTGTGGAGGGGGAACACTCTCATGAAAGAATGGGAAGAGGGGATAGGATAGGAGACTTATGGACAGGAACCCGGGAAAGGGATTAACATTTGAAATGTAAATAAAAAAATATCCAATTTAAAGGGAAAAATTTTAAAAGAAACACGTAATCGTACCTTGAGAAATCAAAAAGCAAAAATGCATGTAAGGAGAAATAGCTTGAAATAATCATTTCGAATTAGGTAATCTAGATATTAAAGACATATTGTATGTTCTTTGTCATATATGCACTCTGGCTTTGGATTTGGATTTGTGTGTTTAAGCAAGAATCCTATGAATAAGAAAACTTGTAGCAGGTATTGGATTTCAAGTTAAAGAGGTAATTTTCCTAGGTAGCATAAAATGAAAAAGAATAATAGAAGAATTGTTGAAGCAGTTAGTAACAAGGTGACAGGGTGACCATGAAGAAAGATAACTAACTCTGAAGACTTTTGAAGTGTTATATGGAGACTTATTCCTTGTATAGGACCCATCTATAACTTTATCTCATCCTGCCTTAAGCTCAGGGATCATGTCAGAAGATAACACAGAAAAATTATGAAGCCTAGAAGTACTAGAAATCTGCAACAAAATAGTGATTATTGGACATGTCAATGCTGTTCCATCCAAGTACTCCCAGTATCTGTTACTGCTTTTCCAAAGGCCTTCAAATCATCAAGCTAGACAAAATCCAGGTATGGATGGGAGAAGCAGCCATTAATCCCATCTGCAAGTGTGAAATTATTGGCAGTTTATAGATGTTGAGGAAGAAAGAGCCTATTATTTGAAGAGATGCAGCCTTTGAGAGACAACCCATATTTTGTATATTCCCAAATCCAAGCACATACAGGTAATTCTATGTGGATGTAGTGGGTTACAAACAAAAACAGAACATATGAAGTTGGAAGAAAAAAAAATGATGCTGGAAGTATAAGGGCCCTAATCGGAGGAGACAGAAAGAGGGGTAGTTTGAACTAAACAAATTATATGCAAATATAAAAGTTTCAAATAATAAAAAATATTTTATAGAATTACTTTTTAATGATGTCAAATTTTTAAATAAATTTTTGTTATGATAATTTTATGCTAAAAATTAAATCTTCATTTCATAGTCTATGAACGAGAGTACCCATGTATTTTTTGGAGGTACTTAAAGTAACTAGGAACCTACAAAAAAAATCCATTTTGTGGAAAATAAATCATTCCAAAACCTTCATATTAGCACGATGCTGTGAATGCCCTAGACTGTGAAAACTTCAGCACCCCCAGTTTCTGATCTTTGCACTTCTGCTTCAACAACCCATGATTCTAGTGGGAGAGCTCAGTTTTCTATTAATTTCTAAAATTAGACAGGAAAGGATTAGCTGTATTCTGTGAGTGATTTGCATATTTTAATATCTCTTCTACTAAAAGATTTTGGAACATCCAAAGTTCAATCATTAGCTGTCTCAGAAATCAGTAATAAGTGTATCTCTTGTAAAAATTTCCTCTTGTATGCTCTTGCTGGTTCCCGACACTTCTGTTTCTCAGGTTAAATCACCAAATCTCCTTTCAAGTTGTGTTCCCTTCATACTTATTTTATTCTCCTGACACTTTTTTTTTAGTTGAAATAGGATTACCTCAAAAGTAAAGAAATTTTCATGAGAAATAACAATAAAGCTGTTGTCCTGAGATATTTCTTTTAATTGTAAATATCCAAGAGCTCATACTTTTGATACAATTTCAAACTTGAATCTTATTAATGTGCTAAAATTTTTACTGAGCATTAGTTGTTGCTAAATTAAAATATTACCCTTTTATCTTTTTGTGATGTATCTGTGGGGAAAGTTTAACCTTCTAATCAATAGAACTTTTTTATGTTGAAAGAATTCTAGCTTTCCACAATTCAAAATTTTCACTCAAAGTGTTTTCTGAAATGTTCACATTTCTTAATTTATGTGTAATAATCAGAAAACTATATATAATCTATTTTACAGCCTTTTGTGCAGCCAATAATTCAGAAATTATAGCAAAATTTCAAAATTTCTTAGATACAGCTTTAGAGCAATGTTTTCAATTATAATATGTGGGTTCCCCTTTTTTCGGGATTCTCAGCATATTTTTTCTACATTCATACTGTTGTTCACGATTATCTTTATTCATTAAAAAAATTAAAAAGAGTTACTCAAATATTTGAAATTTTCATTGTCAGAAAAGAATGTGGGCCATGTGTCTTTCAAAGCTTAATTTTGAACCACTAATTATACATCTGTTATGTAAATTATGGATGGCAACATATAACACTTTACCTGAATAAAACCAACTTTCCAGTATGATCTGGTATAACTTTTTGTAGCTTGATTTTATAAAATGTACAAAATTAACAATCTTTTTGATTGTACATCATTTGCATATACAAATTTAGGAGAATTTAGTAAAAGTTCGTTAAATTTCCATTTAAAGAACTAAAATGAAAATGATTTAGAGGAAGAAATCATTGGTGAATCTTAGTAACTATGAATGTGTATATATAACACTATTTGAGGAAGTATGTGGGTAGTAGTTGAGAGTTTCAAGTGTAGGAACATTCAACAGGCCAGGATATATGTGTTGTCAGAGATGGACTAGGATAAGAGTCAGTTATACATGAAAAGCATAAGATTTTAATTAATACAAAGAAAGACCATTAAGAATCCATGTCCAGACATGGCAGTCCCGAGAATGGGAAATAATCTTCACCAACTCCATATCCAACAAAGGACTATTACCAAAAATAAATAAATAAAAAATAAAAGAACCCTCAAGAATCTACACACCATAAAACAAACTAATCCAATTTTTAAAATAGGGTGTAGAATGAAACAAAGAATTCACAATAAAGGAATTTCAAATGGCATAGAAACACTAAGAAATGTATAACATCCTTAACCAATAGAGAAATACAAATCAAAACAAATATGAAATTCCATTTCATACCTGTCAGGATGAATAATATTTAAAAAAGAAGTGCCTGCTTATACTGGTGAAGAAGTGAAGCAAGGAGAACACACGTCAACTCTTGATCAACTGTTTGTTGAGGGGAGTGCAAACGCATACAATCACTTTGGAAAACAGTATGGTGGTTTGTCCGAAAACTGGAAATAGATTTATCTCAAGATCTCAAGCAAGGACACTTGCTCAAGTATGTTCTTTATGGCTTTATTCATAACAGCCAAGAATTGATAAAACAGCATAGATGTCCATCAACCAAAGAATGAATGAAGAAAAAATGGTGTATTTATACAATGGAGTATTACACACCAGTTTAAAACAATGACGCTATAAAAGTTTTAGGGATACAACTAAAAAAGTCATCTTGAGTCAGGTAACCCGGACCCAGAAAGATAAACAGATGACTATCTGATGGTGAGAGGAAATGGAATAGATTTTATAAGTGGACTTCAGGGAGATTTCGTTGAGAACAGGAGGGATCAGATTGGAGGGAGAATTGTAAGAGAGAAATGACTGGAATTGAGAGGCATTTTGGGTGCAAGGTAGAAGTAGAAACCTAGTGAAGTAGAAACTCCATGGATTCTACAAGACTGACCCTTAACAAAGGCTCCTAGTAATGAGGGACATGGGGACTGATCTAGCCATCATCTGTAACCAGGCACGACCTCAAGAGGAGGGATTAGGACATTAACTCAGCCACAAAACCTTTGGCCTACAAAACTTCCTGTATGCAGATTGTGCTAGATCCAGAGCCTAGCAGAATCGTTATCAGGGACCAGAGACACCTCATAGAACAACTAGTGGCAGCAGATAGAAACTCCCACAGCCAAACATTAGGCAGAGCTCAGGGATTCCTCTGGAGGAGAAGGGTGATCAGAGGAACCAGAGGTTTTAGGGAAACACACGGAGAACATGGCCTACAGAATCAATTGTCCCAGACTCTTGGGAATGGGAGCCTGCAGGGTTCTACTCTAGGTACTTTGTAAATATGTTATGGTTGAGTAGCTTGATATTATTGTGGAAAGCATAAAAGTCAGAAATGTGACCTGTGCCCGGAGCTGAACTGGTCCCACAGTTCTCTGTACCCAAGTCCCATAGAGGAGAGAGCTAGACTCTCAGAAGTATGGTCAATCCTGAGAGATTAGCGGAGACAACTACTTGTGCTCACATTCCTGGTCCAAGAAGAACTTGCTTAGTGCCTTCTGTGCCCTCTGGGCACAGGAACCTAGGTACATTCATGGGCAGGACCCTTCTGGTTACTGCCTGAGCTGAAAGCCAGTTGCCAAGAGCGCTGACACACCTGAAAACAGAGGTAAGACCAACTCTTCTGCTCCTAGCAACCCGCCTGGTAGCTTCACGATACACAAAGGCAGGAGCAGTCTTCCACAGGACACTTCTGGTTTCTGTCTGTAACCTGAACTGAGCTGCTCTCACAGCTCTCTGTATCCAAATCCTGTGAGGGACAGAACAGGACTCTCAGAATTAAAGACAATCCTGAGAGCTCAGAGGAGACAACTACTTCTCCTCACATTCCTGGCTCAAGAAGAATCCACCTAGTGCCCTCTGTGCCCTCTGGGCACGTGAACCTAGGAGCAGTCAGGGACAGGACTTTTCCAGTTTCTACCTGCACCCAGAGCTGAAAGCCAGGTGCCAGGAGCACTGACACACCTGAGAGCCGAGTTAAGACCAACATTTCTGTTCCAATCAATCTGCCTGGAGGCTTCAGGGCACACAAATTCAGGAACAATCTGGAACAGGAACCTTCCATTTTCTGCCTGCACCCAGAGCTGACCCGGTCACACAGCTCTCTGTTCCCAGGTCCAGCTGAAGGTCTACAGGAGTACTGACAAACAGGCTTACAGGAAGTTCAAGCCACTGTCAGAGACAGCAAAACAAGCTAACACCAGAAACAACCTGATGGTGAGATGAAAGCACAGGAACCTAAGCAACAGAAACCAAGACTATCATCAGAACCCAGTTCTCCCACCAAAGCAAATACTAGATATGCATTTAAAATCACATCTCATGATGATGATACAGGACATTAGAGGACATAAATAGCTCCCTTAAAGAAGTACAGGACAACACAGGTAAACAAGTAGAAGCACTTAAAGAGAAAACACAAAAATCTTTTAAAGAATTAGAGGAAAACACAACCAAACAGGTGAAGGGATTGAACAAAACCATCCAGGATCTAAAAATGGAAATGGAAATTATAAAGCAAGCACAAAGAGAGACAAACTGGAAATATAAAACCCAGGAAAGAGATCAGAAGTCATGGATTTAAGTATCACCAACAGAACATAAGAGATAGAAGAGAGAAAATCAGGGTCAGAAGATAGCACAGAAAACATTGACACAACCATCAAAGAAAATGAAAAACACAAAACACTCCTAAACCAAAACATCCAGGAAATTGAGGACACACGGAGAAAATCAAACCTAAGGATAATATGGATAAAAGACAGTGAAGACTCACAACTTAAGGGCCAGTAAATATGTTCAACAAAATTATTGAAGAAAATTTCTCTACCTAAAGAAAGAGATGTCCATAAACATACAAGAAGCCTACACAACTCCAAATTGATAGGAGCAGAAAAGAAATTCCTCCTGTTGCATAATAGTCAAAATAACAAACACACAAAACAAAGAAAGAATATTAAAAGCAGTAAGGGAAAAAGGTCAAGTAACATATAAAGGCAGACCTATCAGAATTACACCAGATTTCTCACCAGAGTCTATGAATGCAAGATCCTGGGCAGATGTCATACAAACGCCAAAAGAACACAAATGCCAGCCCATGCTACTATATTCAGCAAAACTCTCAATTAACAAAGATGAAGAAACCAAGATAGTCCATGACAAAACCAAAGTTACACAATATCTTTTCACAAATCCAGCCCTTCGAAGGATAGTAGATGGAAAACTCCAATGTAAGGAGGGAAAATAAACCCTAGAAGAAGCAAGAAAGTAATCTCCTTGCAAAGAACCTAAAAGAAGAGAGCCACACAAACATAATTATATCCTCTAACAACAAAAATAACAGGAAACAACAATCAATATTCCTTAATAACTCTTAACATCAATGGACTCAATTCCCCAATAAAAAGATAAAGACACAGACTGGATCCATAAAGAGAACCCAGCATTTTGCTGCATACAGGAAACACGCATCACAGACAAAGACAGATACTACTTCAGACTAAAAGGTTGGAAAACTAATTTCCAAGTAAATGGTCTAGAAACAAGCTGGAGTAACCATTCAAATATTGAAAAAAATTGGCTTTACCAAAAGTTATCAAAAAAGACAAGGAAGGATTCTTCACATTCTTCAAAGGAAAAATCAACCAAGATGAACTCTCAATCCTGAATATCTATGCTCCAAATGCAAGGGCACTAGCATTCATAAAAGAAACCTTAATAAAACTCAAAGCACACATTGCAATAATACTGGGAGACTTCAACACCCTACTATCATCAATGGACAGATCATGGAAGCAGAAACTTAACAGAGACATAGAGAAATTAACAGAAGTTTTGAACCAAATGGATTTAACATATAAATATAGAACATTTCATCCTAAAACAAAAGATTCTAACTTCTTCTCAGATCCTCATGGCACCTTCTCCAAAACTGACCATATAATAGGTCACAAAACAGGGCTCAACCAATATAGGAAGATTGGAATAATTCTATGCAACCTATCAGATAACCACAGACTAAGGCTGGTCGTCAATAACAACCAAAAGGACAGAAAGCCCACACACACACGCATGGAAGGTGAACAATACTCTCTGCAACAATAACTTGGTCAAGGAAAAAATAAAGAAAGAAATTGAAGACTTTTTAGGATTTAATGAAAATGAAGGCACAACATTCCCAAAATTGTGTAACCCAATGAAAGCAGTGCTAAGAAGAAAACCCATAGGTCTGAGAGCCTCCAAAAAGAAACAGGAGAAGCATGCATTAGCAGCTTGACAGCACACAAAAAAGCTCTAGAACAAAAAGAAGCAAATAAACCCAAGAGGAGTAGAAGGGAAGAAATAATCAAACTCAGGGCTGAAATCAACCAAGTGGAAACAAAAAGAACTATACAAAGAATCAACAAAACTAGGGGCTGGTTCTTTGAGAAAATCAACAAAATAGATAAACCTTTACCCAGACTAACCAGAGGGCACAGAGTGTGTATCCAAATTAACAAAATCAGAAATGAAAAGGGAGATACAACAACAGAATCTGAGGAAATTCAAAAATTCATCAGGTCTTACTACAAAGGCCTATATTCAACAAAACTGGAAAATCTGGATAAAATGGAAAATTTTCAGGTATCAAAGTAAAATCTGGATCAGATAAACCATGTAAACAGTCACATAACTCCTAAAGAAATAAAATAATTTATTGAAAGTCTCCCAATCAACAAAAGTCCAGGAAGAGATGGGTTTAGTGCAGAATTCTATCAGGCATGCATAGAAAACCTAATATCAGTACAGTCTAAACTATTCCACAAAAGAGAAACAGAGGGATCACTACCCAATTCCTTCTATAAAGGCATAATTATGGCTATACCTAAACCACACAAACACCCAACAAAGAAAGATAACTTCACATCAATTTCCCTTATGACATAAAATACTCAATAAAATTCTCACAAACTGAATCCAAGAATACATCAAAACTATCATTCATCCTTATCAAGTAGGCTTCATCTCAGGGATGCAGGGATGGTTCAGTATATGGAAATCCATCAGTGTAATCAAAGAAAATCAAAGAAAAAAAAGACATCTCATTAGATGCTCAGAAAGCATTTGACAAAATTCAACACCCCTTCATGTTAAAAGTCTTGGAAAGATCTGGATTTAAGGTCCATTCCTAAACATAGTAAGAGCAATATACAGCAAACCAATAGCAAATATCAAAGTAAATGGAGAGAAACTTGAAGCAATCCCACTAAAATCAGGGACTAGACAAGGCTGCCCACTCTCTCCCTACATATTCAATATATTATTAGAAGTCCTAGCAAGTGCAATAAGAGAACAAAAAGAAGTCAAAGGGATAAAAATTGGAAAAGAGGAAGTTAAATATCACTATTTGCAGATGATATGATAGTATATGTAAGTGACCCCAAAAATTCCACCAGAGAACTAATAAACCTGATAGCTTCAGCAGTGTGGCTGAGTATAAAATTAACTAAAAAAAAAAATCAGTAACTTTCCTCTACTCAAAGGATAAACAGGCCGAGAAAGAAACTAGTGAAATGACACCTTTCACAATAGTCATGAAAAACATAAAATACTTTGGTGTGACTCTAAACAAACAAGTGAAAAATCTGTATGACAAGAACTTCAAGTCTCTGAGGAAAGAAATTGAAGATCTCAGAAGATGCAAAGACCTCCCATGCTCATGGATTGGCAGGATTAATATAGTAAAAATGGCCATTTTGCCTAAAGCAATCTACAGATTCAATGCAATCCCCATCAAAATTCCAACTCAATTCTTCATAGAGTTAAAAAGAAGAATTTGCAATTTCATTTGGAATAACACAAAACTCAAGATATTGGAAACTATCCCCAACAATAAAAGAAGTTCTGGGAGGATCACCATCCCTGACCTCAAGCAGTATTACAGAGCAATAGTGATTTAAACTATAGGGAATTGGTACAGAAACAGGCAGGTAGATCTTTGGAATAGAATTGAAGACCCTTAAAGGAACCCACACACTATGGTCCCTTGATCTTATCCCCTTTTATCCCCTCCAGTGGATAAAAGATTTTTGACAAAGGTGCTGGTTCAACTGGATGTCAGCATGTACAAGAATGCAAATCAACTCATTCTTATCAACCTGTACAAAGCTTAATTCCAAGTGAATGAAGTACCTCCACATCAAACCAGATACACTCAAACTAATAGAAGAAAAAGTGGGAAGAGCCTCAATCAGATAGACACTGGGGAAATTTTCCTGAACAGAAAACCAATGTCTTATGCTCTAAGACCAGGAATCAACAAATGGGACCTCATAAAATTGTACAGCTTCTGTAAGGCAAAGGACACTGTCAATAGGAGAAAATGGCAAGAAACAGAATGGGAAAAGATCTTTACCAATCCTACATATGATAGAAGGCTAATATATACAAATAACTCAAGTTAGACTCCAGAGAGTCAAATAACCCTTTTAAATATTGGGGTACAGAGCTGAACAAAGAATTCTCAGCTAAGGATTATCGAATGGCCGAGAAGTACCTAAAGAAATGTTCAACATCCTTAGTCATCAGGGAAATGCAAATCAAAGCAACCCTGAGATTCCATCTTACTTCGATCAGAATGACTAAAATCAAAAACTCAGATTACAACAGATTCTGGCAAGGATATGGAGAAAGAGGAACACTCTTCTACTTTGGTGGGATTGAACACTGTTACAACCATCCTGGAAATCAGCCTGGAGTGAAAATTGGACGTTATACTACCTGAAACCTAACTATACCACTCCTGGACATATACAAAAATGATTCTCAAATATACAACAAAGACACATGCTTCACGAAGCATAGAAGAAGGAGGAGAGGGATGGGATTGGGGGCTTATGGACAGGAAACTAGGAAAGGGAATATACTTTGGAATGTAAATAAAAATATCCAATAAAAATTTTTAAAAATTAACAATATAACTTTAAAAAACATATGTGGTCCAACATTTTCCTTGATTAAAAATATAATATATATATATATATATATGTATGTTGATGACATAAATAAAGGAGATAATAAAGAGTAAAGCCTATGTATGTGCCATGTGAATTAAACTGGTTTCTTCATATCACATCATATGTACATTATAAATATATGTGAACATATATATATATTCTATATATATGTGTATGTATATATACATATATATATTATGCTAGAGTAATTTAGGTTCTATTGTGAAGCAATAAAATACTGCTACATGGTAGAAAATGGTAGTGTGACAT
Organism: Rattus rattus; assembly: GCF_011064425.1. NCBI lineage: Eukaryota > Metazoa > Chordata > Mammalia > Rodentia > Muridae > Rattus > Rattus rattus. Next base: position 47,460,566 of record NC_046171.1, read on the forward strand.
TATCAAGTGTTAATACATTAAGTAATGACCCTTTTTGTAAATGTTCCACAGGCACAAGAAACCATTGCAAAGTAATAAACTCTTCTGGTTTTATTGTAGATCTGGGAGCTGTTTCACTATTGCAAAACACACAAAATAGAACATTTATTGCTATTATGCCAAATAAATGAAGTGAAACAACAAAGAGGCCTTTAAATGAACTGTATTTTATGGCTGAAGCACACAGAAGATTAAATGAAAAAATAACTTGGAAATCATTCAGCCATTTTACTTATTCATCTGAATGTGTGACGGAGCACAATGCAACCACACAGCCGCAGCCTCAGGTTGCTGCACTCGGTTTTCATAGAAGAATTGTGAATGAGTTAAGCTAAATAACAGAATAGGAGATATGATCTGATCATACAGTTTCAAGTAGAAAGGGAAAGGAATAAGAAGTATGAATTTTCCAACCCCATCGTACGTGCAATACAAGGAGGTTTCAAATCACTGGATAAGCAGCTACTGTTTAAGAGAAATCCACTGCCACAGACATGCCTATTTAAATATCCTGTGTATGTCATGCACGAAGTCTAGATGCTATTCTTCAGAAGTATTAACACTGTGAGGAAAATTTAACGTTTAAATTTTTAAAATATTTTTATGTATAACACTTTACATATTGACTGTTAATAGGGTGGTTTTATTGAAGTTTTAAATGGAAGAAAAGGGAAGAGAGGAGAGAATATTTTTAGGTTAGAATGCCCTTCTTCTGAGAACACTTGTTTGTTTTTAATCAATGGCTCAATGTGATAAATCCACTGTTTTACTTTGAGCAACCATTACTGCAATAGAAACTAGACATAAGTGGTTAGTGCTATTTCTTTGTTTGTATCGATATGAACGATATCTGTCTTATTTTCCTAATTTGTGTCTAATTTTTGGGAACTATATTTATTAATGTAAAAACTAATATTTCAATAAAAAATTTACTGATGTAAGGATGTTAATTTTTCTTATATTAGAATCATCATTGATTCTGGGTTGAGACAGTAAACCCTATCGTATTATAGTTGTCATATACACTTAAAGGAGCAGTGTAACACAATGGTTTTCACTTATGTCATGTTGTTCTGCATAATTTTCTACCTAACTGTATCACATACATTTGAGGTCAACAGCAGCTCTCAGAATCTTTGATTTAACTTCTTCCTAAACTTTCCCTACCATAATAGTAAAACTAGAAGCAGAACCCTATTAGCATTCAGATTACTAATAATCTCTGCCTCTCTTAATCTTACTATTTATGTCCCAATCTAGGGATTGTTCAACTGAGATGCTCAGATTCTAATGCATAGAGTTAAAAGGGAGAAGCAAGAGATTAGTTTAGTGACATGGCCAATACTAGTTAATGATATGATCTGATATATATTTGTTTTCTTATACCACTAATATTTGAGGGGATGTAGTTTATTTAAAATTTTCCATGCTTATCAGTTCCATTTCCTTCCTATTTTCCCTTCTGTTCTTGGGTAGAAAATATATTTTTCTTCTCTAATGAAACTGATCATTACTTTCAATTTAGGCAAGTATATTTTAGAAATAAAAGTATTGAAAGAGACAGTTTTACTAATAATGTCTGTTTTTTATTTAAAATGTAAAACTTGAGATCAAAATGCTAGGTTTTATTAGAATATTTTGTACATGCGTTATTATATTGTCTTTTTCACACCCATGTTTTTTCACTTCCATGCTGCTAATCATGTTCCTCCTTCTAAATAATCTTGCTTTCTTTTTTTTTTGTATCACGTGAATTACATGACTCTTTCTGTTCCTCTCTCAAGTTCTCCTTTTTTGCCTCCATGGTTTCTTCACTATATAAATAAACACTAGAATCTGTGTTGAATAAGCTACAGTTTTCTGAGTGTGCATTTTGATACTTAACAGAATGTAGGTGGTTGTAGCTGTGAAAATTTATTTCTAGGTCACATATTCTATTCCATTGTCTACATGTATGCTTTGTACCTGCACCATGCTATATTTACATGGTACAATTATAGTACAATTTGGAGTCAGGTATTAGAATACAGCAAATTGCTCTTGTCACAATCTGTTTTGCTATTCTGGATCATTTTCGAATTTTAGGATTTTTTTTTGTACTTTAGTGGGGAATGTAATTGGAATTGGGGGGAAAGGTTCTCAGTCTGTAGATTGCTTTAGGTAACATAACCATTTTACAATATTGATTGAATCATTGCATAAGCATGATAAGTCTTCCATTTTAGAGGTATTTCACCTGATGGCTTGGTTTAGTCTCGGGAATTTTTCAAATCTATTGTGTATAATGTTTTGTGTATAATGTTTAATTTTCCAAGATTTCTTCCTTGGCAAAGTTGTTATTGGAATATAGGTGCACAGAAGAACTACTATTATATATTGATTTAGTCGCCTTCTACTCACTTAAAATTGCATTTAGAGACAAGTTTTCTAGTGAAGGTTGCTGAGTCTTTGAAGTATAGGGTCATATCTTTTGAAAATGGGAAGCTTTTAAGTTATTTTTTATTACTTTCTCTTTAATTTCTTTCAGTCGTCTTGTTGTTCTTATCATTCCAGATAAGAATTTAAACATTGCACTAAATTAGATTGATGATAGTAAGTACCTTGACCTCATCTGTAAGTTTAAAGGAAAGAAGTTCTGTGTTTCCTAGTTAGTATTTATCTATATCTGTGCCATCTGCCCTTTTTTGAAACTTGTTCTTTCTGTTCTTTTTTGCCCAGGAACTTTATAATGGGGAGGATATGTTTTGTCAGAGTTCCTTTTTGTATTTACTGTAATAGGACTTTATTTCCAATACTTTCGTCTATATACTTTGGTTTTGTGTTTATTTCTTTTGTATGTTGAAATAACTCAGTCAAAGTGTATATTCTTCTCACTGAGTTCATGAATTTGATTTTCAAGAGTTTTATTGAAAGAATTCGTGAGCTCATAAGGGGTAAGAATTTTTTTTATTTTATTTCTTTTTCCAGTTTGTTTATCCTAATACAAGCATTGAAAAATGAGAGTTTTCAAAGAACCCAATTTAAAAATGTGGCACAGAACAACAGAGAATTCTCAACCTAGAATCCTTAAGTGGCCAAGATGCACTTAAAGAAATGTTCAAAGTTCTTAGTCATCAGGAAAATGCAAATCGAAACAACCTTGAGATTCCACCTTACACCAGTCAGTATGACTAAGTCAAAAACTTAATGGCAGCGGATGCTGGCACAGATATGGAGAAAGAGGAGCACTACTATATTGCTGGTGATATTGTATGCTTGTACAACCACTCTGGAAATCAGTCTGGAGGTTCCTCAGATTATTGGACATAGCACTATCTGAGGACCCAGCTAAACTGCTCCTGGGCATATACACAAAAGGCGCTCCAACATATAACAAGGACACATGCTCCACTATGTTCATAGCAGCCTTATTTATAATAGCCAGAAGCTGGAAAGAACCTAGATGTCTTCAACAAAGGAATGGATGCAGGGTGAGAATGATGGATCAATTTACATTTTTCTACATGTAGACTACCAGTTAGACCAGTTCTGTTTGTTCAAGATGCTTTCGTTATTTTATTGTATGGTTTTGGCTTCTTTATCAAAGATCAAGTGTCCATAGGTTTGTGGGTTTATTTCTGGGACTTCGCCTCTATCCAACTGAAGGATCTGTTTCTCTCTATGCAAATGTCATGCCGTTTGTACCACAATTGCTCTGTACTATAGCTTAAGTTCTGTAATCATGATTCCACCAGAAGTTCTTTTATTATACAGATTTGTTTTGGCTATCATAGATTTTTTTGTTTTTCCATATGATGGTGAGAATTGCTCTTTTCATGTCTGTAAAGAATTATGTTAGAACTTTGTTTAGGATATCATTGAATCTATAGGTTGTTTTTCGTAAGTTAGCCATTGTCACAATGATAATCCTACCAATCAATGAACATGAGAATCTTTCCATCTTCTGAAGTCATCTTCAATTTTTTTCTTCAGGGACTTGAAGTTCTTGTCATACAGATCTTTACTTTGTTTCATTAGAGTTACACCAAGATATTTAACATTATTTGCAGCTATTTTGAATGATAGTTTTTTCCTAATTTTTTTGCAACCAATTTATCCTTTGTATAAAGGAAGGATACTGATTTCATGAGTTAATTTTTTAACCAGTCACTTTGCCCAATGTGTTTATCAGCTATACCAGTTCTCTGGTATTTCATAGGCCCAAAAATATCTTCAAGAAAAATCACAGAAGAAAACATTGTTAACTTAAAGGTAGTAATGACAATAAAGGTACAAGAAACCTACAGATCATCATATTGATTTGAACACACACAAAAAAACCCAAAACACTATGGATATATAATAATCAAAACACTAAATGTAAAGAATAAAGAAATATTATTAAATGCTGTAAGGGAATAGGCCAACGAACATATAAAGTCAGATCTGTTAGAATTACACCTAACTTCTCAACACAGACTATAAAAGTCAGAAGGTCCTGACCAGATTTCTTACAGACTCTAAGAGACCCCAGGTGCCAACCTAGATTACTATACCCACGAACTCTTAATCATCATACATGTTAAAAAAACAAGAAATGGTGGTAATGAACTGTTAGTACCTTTCCTATCAATTCTGAATATACTTTCTGGCAACAGCAGTTTGGAAAACAGTTATTTTCCATGGTTTAAAAATACATCATTATGTGTATGCCTGTTATTAAGTAATGCTGGTAAGAGATCTGAAGTTATTCTGATATATTTCCTTTAGTAAGACATTTGGCATTTCCCTTTCATAGGTTTTAAAAGTTTTATTTATTTTATTTATGTATATACTCTATACTATATGTATATATTATTCATGTATGTATATATACATATATGTCTTTTATATATAGTTAAGTCACATTAAAAATCTATCATAGCCAATTGAGATATCACCAATAATCACAAGTGAAAACATTGGAAAGTAATGTTAGATTGTACTCTGAGTTTATAATTCATTAGTAGTTCACTTTTAGCTAGAAATGGAATGAGTTAAAAGAAGAAGGCAGAGTAAAGAACACATTAAGATACGTTTTAAAAGACAACGAGTACAAGAAATAATTCCAAAATAATAGACAAAATTACAAAGAATAAAAGACAGCAAAAAGTCCAAAGTGAGAAAATTCTAATCAATTAGATATATATAAGAAGGGACCAAAAATGAAACCAGATAAAAGTTTTATTAACAATAAAGTAGATAAAATACTATTACAAGTGCAATACAAAATAAACAAGGAAAGAAAGAAAAAGGAAGGGGGATACTGTGTGAAATAATAAAAAAAGTTATACAAACAAACAGATAAGTATATGTATGTACAAAAAATAAATTTTAAGAACTTGTTTCACTGAGATGATGTAAAACTACTGACAAAATTGTAAGCAAATTGGGGAAAGCACCAGTGACTGAATCATTTCTGAACCTTTAAAATTAATGCAAGAAAATTCATTTTTACATTTTTAATGTACATAGAAAATATTCAAGTAGATAGGAGGCAAATTTCAAGTCGTTGGATCTATGTAATCTGGATTTGGATTTGACTCCAGAACTCATTGCGATAACTTGTGTTGAGGATTTTGTTTTTTTCAGTGTCACCCATGCGTGTGTGTGTGTGTGTGTCTGTGTGTGTGTGTGTGTGTGTGTGTGTGTGTGTGTGTGTATGGGTGGTGGTGGTGGTGTTTTATTCTTCCTGTCACCTATTTTGTGTCTAGTTTGCCTTTCACTGTAAAGCAAGCTCTTTTATTTACACAAACGCAATTCATAAACTGCTCAAACATTTTGAGGATTTACTACTGTCTAATTACCCAGCTTCTTCCTCTACTAAATGACAAAAATCACAAATCTCAGGGAGGACATAAAATGGAAGATCTCACTTATCATAAATCATTCTGTCCTGTTCTCTGTACTAGGTTTAGAATTATAATGGTGAAATGGAGCCATATCCTATTTCAAGCTTTTAGTAGTTAATTATTTTTATCTCACTCTTTAGAACTGATGTTTTAAATCATAACAAATGCAATATCCGTGCTTTTGTAACAGCAGACTCCTCTAAATAGCTTTATATGATAAGCTTCTCTTTTCTTATATGTCTTAGAGTGCTAAGATTTGATTTAGCCCATATGATTATTGCCATTGTTAAGTTCATTTGAACATTTTTAATTTTTGTAAATTTTTTGTTTATTTACACTTCAAATGTTGTCCCCCTTTCCTGCTTCCGTTCTACAATCACCCTACTCTTTCTTCCATCCCCCTGCTTCTATGAGGATGCCCCCCCACCCACTCCCACCTTATCACCCTATCATTAACCTACGCTGGGATATTGAGCCTTCACAATACCAAGAGACTCCCCTCCCATTGATGCCAGATAAGGCTATTCTCTTTTACAAATGCAGCTGAGCTGGAACCATGAGTCCCACCATGTGTACCCTTTGGTTGGTGGTTAAGTACCTGGGAACTTTGAAGGGTTTGGTTGGTTGATATTTTTGTTCTTCCTATGGACTTCCAAACCCCCTTCAGCTCCTTTCATCCTTCCCCCAACTCCTCTATTGGGGCCCCGTGCTTAGTCCAATGGATGGCTGCATGTATCCACATCTCTATTGGTCAGGTTCTGGCAAAGCCTCTCAGGGGACAGTTTTACCAGGCTCCTGTCAGCAAGCACTTCTTGTCATCTGCAATAGTGTCTGGATTTGGTGTTTGTAAATGGAGCTGGATCGCTAGGTGGGGCAGTCTCTGGATGTCTTTTCCTTCAGTCTCTGTTCCACCCTTTGTCCCTGCATCCCCCACTCACCCACAGGAGCAATTCTGGGTTAATGTTTTTGAGATGTGTGGGTGGGCACATACCTCAACCGGGGATTGTGCCTAAACTCTGGAGATGGTCTATACAGGTTCTATCTCCCATTTGTTGAGTATTTTGGCTAATGTCATCCCAGTTAAGTCTTGGGCTCCTCTGGTTTTCTCTCAAGTGGGACTTTATAGTGGCTACCCTCTGTTCCCCATCCCCCCACTGCTATACACCTTCATTTAATTCCCTGACCCTCTGTACTGCCTTGCCCTCATCCCCTTTCATATCAAATCCTACCCCTCCCCAATTTTCCCTATTTCTCCTTTCTCCCTCCCAGGTTCCTCTTTCCCTCTACCTCCCATCATTATTTTGTTCCCTCTTTAAGTAGGAATGAAGCATCCACACTTTGGTTTTTATTCTTCTTCAGCTTCATGTGGTCTGTGAATTGCAGCGTGGGCATTCTGAACTTTTTGCCTAATATCTGCTTATCAGTGAATACCTACCATGTGTTCTTCTGATATATTTAATCACTTCTGTCATCTTTCAACTAAAGAAGAGTGTTATAGAGAGACACAAAATTAGAGACAGCTTATGTTTCAGAAGCTAAATTAAATATAAAATTTGGCATATTTGCTGTCACATAAAATAACAGGAATTCAGTCATCATATACATAATTTAAAGCTACTACATGATAAAAACATTAAAATATGTATGTGCCTAACAATTTACATTTTATATAAAGTCAAGAATATGACAGAAAAAACATAGTGAAAATTATGTAGAAGTTATATTTTGAGACACAAGTCTAAAACATTGAAATATTTAAAATTATATTATAGAAATACTTATTAAAATAGCAATCCACAGTTCTGATAGTGTCTTGCCAAATAATTCTTACTTTCTGAACCTCTATCGCCAGATCACATTCTGTGGTCAACTGTTAATACTAGCTAAGTAACATTATACATATTTTTAAATTCCATTTCTTTTCTTTTACATTAATTAATTTATTTATTCACTTTACATGCAGGTGACAGACTTCCCTCTGCTCACAGTTCCATCCTCACAAATAATTTTCCCCATTGCACTCTCTCCTTCTCTGAGGAGAAGGGGAAGCCTCCACAGGTAAAACCCCTCTACATCACTCACACACACCACCACCAGCCACCCGCTATACTTCTCTTTACAGCAGGATTAAGCACCTCCTCTCCTGCAGAGGTCCAACCTGTCAGTCCAGCTGGAAGAAGGAATACCAATGACCCACAAGAGCTGATACAACACAGCCCCAACTCCAATTGTTAGGGGACCCACAGGAAGACCAAGCTATACGTCTGTTACCAATGTGTAGAGGGCATATGTCCAGTTACTGCATGCCCTTAGGTTAGTGATTCAGATTCTGTTAGTCCCCATTGATCCAGCTTAGTTGACAGCAGGACTTCTTGTCCTGTCCTTGACCCATCATGCTCACTCAGTCCTATCCCCTACTCTTCCACAGGACTCAGAGAACTCTGTACGATGTTTACCTGTATGTCTCTGCGTGTATTTCCATCATCTGCTGGATGAAACCTCTCAGGAGATAATTATGCTAGGTTCCTGTCTTTGATCTCAGCAGAATATTATTAATAGTATCAGTGGTTGACTGTCGAGTGGTTCTCAAGTCATCGGTTGGCCATTCTGTCAATCTCTGCTCTATCGTTATCCCTGTACATCTTGTAGGCAGAACAAATTTTGGATTAAAGATTTTGTGGGTGGGTTGATGTCCCTCCCGCTCCACTGGAAGTCCTGGCTGGCTACAGGAGGTGACCACATAAGTCTATATTCCAACCTGATAGCAATCTCAGCTACTGTCAACCCCACAGACTTCTAAGAGCCTCCCGTCCCAGGTCTCTGCTTATTCCCAGAGATTCGCCCTACCAATTTACATTTTCTCTACTCTCTCACTACCACCCTGATGCCCACCCCTTTCCCTTCCCCACTCCCTCTACAGCCTACTTCCTTCTCCATCTACCTCCAATGTCTATCTGCCTTTCTAAGCAAGATTCATGTTTCTTCCCTTGGGGCATCCAAGGCTTCATAGCACTTACTTTTTTTTGCTAATAACACTTTCTAAAATAATTTTAAAGAAGCATTTAATAATATTATGATTCATGATACAACATAATCAGTATACATATTTAGAACAAAAGTACAATAAATGGTGCATTTTAAGAAACATAAGAAGGCTGATTAAGGCTACTCTTACAATTGCCATAGGTAAAATTCCTAGAATATAGATGGGAGTACACAGTCATCTATAATTATCTCTAGGCCCACTGACCTACTCTTTCACCTCTGTGGGCACAAGGCATGTAAGCGATACACACATACGTATGTAGACAAAACCAGCCAAGCACATAAAATAATACAAGACAGTTTTAGAAGATATAGACTAAGAAAATCATGGTTAGTGTGTATTTATGTTCAAAAGTATAGAACATATTGGACCGAAGTAAAATGTTAACCATATTTATCTCTGCACTGTAACATGTTGGAATAAGTTTTAATTTATTTTGAAAACATATATTTCCTTAAATATCTATAATGTTAAGTCAGCATAATAACAACATAGACTTATCTGAAAGATCCTAAACATCACTGTTAGAATTTTACTTAAATTATGTTAAAGCTATTTTTAAATTAATTTCTATTTTTTTAATTAACTGATAATGGAATCCTAAAGTTTAATAGTAGAGAGAAACAATACACTTTCAATGGCTATGTCTTAGTTAAGGTTTCTATTGTGGTTAAAATACAACATGACCATAGTAACACTTATAAGGGAGAATATTTAATCGGGGCTGACTTACAGCTTTAGAGGTTTAGCCATTATTGTCATGATGAGAATTGTATAAGCACACAGGCAGTTGTGGTGTTGGAGAAGTAGCTTCGACCTCTACATCCAGGTTGGGAGGCAGCAGGAAGAAAGAACCACTGGGCCTGGTTTGAGTTTCTGAAACTTGAAAGACCACTCCTGACAAGGCCATACCTACTTCAACAATACCACACCTACCACAATTATTGCCAATCCTTCAAGATCAAACATTCCTATAGATTGGTCTATTGGAAGTATTCTTATTCAAAGTATTGTAGGTTAAATGCAATCGGTATTCAGAAAATGTTATGTCACTAGATAATCAAGTCGTTTCAGAAAAAAAATACTTTGTGTCTTTTATGTTAGAATGTCACAATTATGTTAGAATTTTAAAGTTGAAGACATTAAAAAGCATTATCATTTCGGATTCAATTACATTTCCAAATTAAATTTTATCAGTCAATTTATTCCTAGTACCACATGAAGAACTTCTAGAAATTTTATTATATTCTAGGTAATAAAGGAAAATTACAGTAACTAGTAGTTAGTACATTTATGCTTAAGTTGGGATTTGGGCTAAACCATAGGTTTTAACGTAGAGATGAGTGTGAATTCAATTCAATATCCTATTCTATTTCTTTTTACAACAATGGACTATTGCATGCTTCATTGAAGTTACATAAAAAGGTTTATCTAATATTAGCTAGTTAGTAATTATTCCTAAGATGACGAAGTATATTAGGAATTTTATAAATTCCCTCTAGTTCATAGTTTGTTCTATTTCTAACATTATTTATAAAAATAGTTTAATCCCAAATAAGCAAGAAATAGATAAGAGAACCAAGAATCACAAAAAAACCAAATGTAAATGATGCATTTGATAACTAGAAGGATCATTTACCATAGCTATACATTTAATGAAAATTAAAAGTTTCTTTTTAAAAATATTTTATTATTCTTATTTTTACTTAAAAAACAAGTTGTATTAGAAGAAATAAAATGTTAGATATATTTTGTTGTCCCTCTTATATCTTAATTTATATTAAAGGTGTATATATAGATAGTGTCCCTTCCTACAGAAACTCTTGGCATAAACTATATCTTTGGAGAAGGAGAGATACAGATGATTCTGCTACCCATCTTCATGGATATTTACATGTGCAATTACTTACATTTAAGTTGAATTATTTCAGTATTTTTTCATACTCCAATGAAATAATTTAAAAATAAGTCATATAAGGCATGCTATGTTACTTAAAATGGTCGCAATACCAAAGTTAAAATTGAACTTAGCTTTAAAACTTAAAGATATAACTTGAGAGGACATGTCTAGGGGAGTAGGAAATATAAAAGAAGGAAACTGAGATGTAGATATGACCTTATTTTGTTTATAGATATATGAAATTCTTTTTTTATTGGATAGTTTTATTTACATTTCAAATGGTATTCCCTTTCCCAGTTTCCTGTCCCTAAACCCCGTATTGCATTCCCCCCCTTCTTCTACAAGGGTGTTCCCCCTCTCCAACAACCCCCCCTTCCCACCTCCCCGTCCTGACATTCCTGTGCACTACCGGATCATGCCTGGGCAGGACCAAGGGCTTCTACTCCCATTGGTGCCCAAAAAGGCCATCCTATGCTACATATGCAGCTGGAGCCATGGGTCTGTCCATGTGTACTCTTTGGATAGTGGTTTAGTCCCTGGGAGCTCTGTTTGGTTGGTATTGTTGTTCTTAAGGGGTTGTAAGCCCCTTCAGCTCTTTCAATCCTTTCTCTAATTTCTCCAATGGGGACCCAGTTCTCAGTTCAATGGTTTGGTGCTAGCATTCGCCTCTGTATTTATCACTCTCTGGCTGAGACTCTCAGCAAACAGCTCTATCAGGCTCCTGTCAGCATTCACTTCTTGGCTTTATCAACATTGTCTAGTTGTGGTGGCTGTATGTATATGGGCTAGATCCCCAGCTGGGGCAGGCTCTGAATGGTCTTCAGTCTCTGCTCCAAACTTTGTCTCCATATCCCCTTCTATGAGTATTTTTGTTCCCCTTATTAATATGTTATAATAGTTTTTGTGTTGTTTCTCATTTTTGTTTGAGAATTTAATATTGCAAACAATTTGATAGGGTTAAATCTACACTGGCCCAGTACTTTATTCATCAAGCCCAACATGTTTTTAGTGATTAAATGCTGTATTCTTAATGTCCCTTAATAACCATCGTGAAAATACACTTCAACTTCAAGTTCAATCTTCAAATTCTAAGCAGATTGGCTGACTGCAATATGTTCTATGAAATAGTTAATCACTTACTACCAGTAAGCTTTTCAGCAATCTTTCTTTGTATATCAGTGACCCTGCAGTTTTTGATCTTTATTCTGTGACCCAGGTCAGGACTTGATGCCCTACAATGCTTTAGTGTTGGTAGGGATTGATTCACTTTCTACAGAGCAAGAGAAGTACCATTCTGTGTTATAAACCTGTGATTGACAGTCCCAAATGGACAAAAGATGAACACTGTGCACTATCTGTGGAGCATTGTAAATAGCTATTGTGTTGCTGTGAGGACACAAAAGTGTTCCCTTCACCTTGTCACCTCTGGAATACAGACTTCTGAACCAAGTTCTCATTCCACCCTGCTTTATCTGTACAACAACAACAAAAATTCTCATCTCGCTTAACACGGGAAACTATTTTCTATCCTGTGTGTTCCCAAATTCAGTTTCACAAATACAAAAGAAGCTCAATAAATATTTTGAATACATTCATTTGTATACATTAAGATTAAAATTATTCTAGAGTTAAAGTAGTGGCCCACTTCTAACCCTCTCCTACTTCTAAGTAAAATGAATCTATCTTTAGATAATCTTTTCCTTAAGATTCCCAAATAATGCTTTTCCATTGTTATATATATATATATATATATATATATATATATATAGAGAGAGAGAGAGAGAGAGAGAGAGAGAGAAGTATCAAATTACTGAGATTTATCCCAATTAAAAATTCCCCACCCCTTTTTTTTTCTGGCCTCTTCTACTACTTGTCTCTCAATAAAGTTGCAGAAACTTAGAAGAGAAATAGGTTTTCTTGTACCAGAAGTACTATGCAGGCTTTGTGGGGCCTTACTTACATAGTCTAACTCATCTATGATTCTATAAACTACTAGACTGTGGGTCTACATGTTGGAAGTTTTCCACGGAGATCTCTGGTCTGGCTAGGTTCTCGGGTCCAGGAGAAAGAAGTAGAATTCGGGCAGGTGTTGTTCTGTTTCTCAGGCAGGGCTTAGGGAGCAGGAGACTAACTAGCTGGCGAGGGTTGCAGTAGAGTTTCTGGTGGTGATTTTGGAAAAGCAGATCTCTTCCCCAAGCAGCAGGATTACAACTCTTATCACAGAAGCTTTCAGATTATGGAATGATTCTTGTACCTTTTAGTTATGAACATAACCCTTAACTACAGTTTTTTGGATGAGTCTGACCTCATCCATTCGGGGGCATGGTCCTGTCTCTAAGAATAATCTGTCTTGAGCCCATGTGACCTGTGGTCACGTCCTCACCCGTGGAGGAGGGGTTTGGGGTATTGTCCTCTAAGACTGGACTGATCTCTCTTGAACCCACCTGTGGAGGATGGGCTTGGGGCATTGCTCCATGTGACTTGGTCTGTATCAAACCTCTTCACAGGGGGTTTGTAAGGGACTGTGGCTAGTGACACCCTGATCTGGGAGGCTGGGAAAGCACCTGCCGTCCCATTTTGTGTCCCTGGGGATTCGACCTGTCTCAACCAGGAATCAGGGTACCTGTCACAACTCGCCTTCCCACACTAGACCAATCTGAAATAGGGAGATAATTTTTATGGCCTGACCAACTGCCTTCTCCTTTTCCACGTATGTATCTTGTTCTATATGCCTGATCAAGTCCCATAATATTAGGGATGATGGGACCTAGGGGACAGAAGACTGAACACTGTTGCTAGTAAAACTGGCATAGGGTCAAATTGACTTTTAAATATTTGTGTTTGTACTAAAAAACAGATTTCTTTTTGTTTATTTTTTAAATTTTTATTGATTATTTATATACCTCACATTCCAACCACACCTTCCCTTCCCTCCTTTCCTCTCATTATCTCCCTCTCACCTTGCCTCCTCCAGGTATACGTCTCTTCCCATTCTCCTTAGAAAAGGGGACGGTGCCAATGGATACCAACCACTTTGGCTTAGCAAGTTACAGTTATATAAGGTACATATTCTATTGAAGCTACACAAGGCAGCACAGTTAGGGGGAAAGGATCCAAAATAAGACAGTTTAGTCAGACAGCACCAATAGATGTCCTAAATGAAGATTAAGGTGCACAACCATTACATATGTGCAGAGGCCCTAGGTCTGTCTTGTGCATCCTTTCTGACTTGCAGTTCAGTTGCTATGAGACCCTATGGGCCCAGGCTTGTTGACTCTGTCGATTTTCTTACAGTATCCTTGAGGATTCTGGCTCCTTCAACTCTTCCTCCTCCTCTTCACAGAATTCACCAAACTCCACAAAATGTTTGGCTGTGGGTTTCAACATCAGTTTCCATCAGTTGTGGGATGAAGTCACTCCAATGAGTTATGCTAGGTTCCTTTCTGCGAGTGTAGCAGAATATCATTAATAGTCAAGAGTAGGCTCCCTCTCATGGTACGGATCTCAACCTGAGCCAGTTATTAATTGACTCTACCTTCAAAACCTGTTTCATATTTTACCCATGCATACCTTGTAAGCAGAACAAACTTTCAAGTCAAAGTTTTTGTGGATAGATTGATGTCCGAATCGCTTGATTGGAAATCTTGTCCGATTACAGGAGATAACACTTTCAAGCTCATATCCTCCACTACTAGGAGTCACTCCCCTAAGTTCCTGGGAGTTTCCTTGTTCTAGGTTCTAGCTTACCACAGAGATGCCCTCCTATAATCAAATCATCACTTCAGTACTCACTCCCTCTCTCCTTCTGCCACTTTATCCATCCTATTCCCTTCCCTCTCCCCTCCCTTTATCCACCACTGATGCCTAATCTCTCTTCCATTTTCAGTGGGATTGAAGCATCTCCTCTCTGGCCAACTCTGGTTACTTATCCCTTTGTGTCTGTGTTTTATAGCATGGTTATCCTGTACTTTATGAATAACATCCACTTATAAGTGACTATATACCCTAAGAAAGAAAGTTAGTGTTGCTGGGTCTAAGTACTTCTCTCAGGAATGAACTTTTCTAGTTTCATCCATTTGCCTGCAAATTCCATGATGTCCTTATTTTTTTAATGGCTGAGTAATACTCCCTTATATAAATGTGCCACATTCTCTTTATCCATTTGTCAGTTGAGGAATATTTAGGTTGTTTCCAGTTCCTGGCTGTAACAAATAAAGCTATTTTGAACAGAGTTGAGCTTGTGTTTTTTTGTGTTATGGTTGAGCTAGCTTTGGACTTATGCCCAGGAGTGGTATAGCTGGATCTTGAGCTAAATTTATTCACAATTTCGTGAGAAAAAGGCCAAATTAATCCAAAGTTGACATACAAGTTTCCACTTCCGCAGGCTATCGGGGGTCTGTTCCCCTTGTTCTATGTCCTCATCAGCATGAGCTGTCACTTGTGGTTTTAATCTTATCCATTATGATAGATGTAAGACAGAGTCTCAGAGTCATTTTGATTTGCATTTCCCCACTGACTAAGGATATTGAACATTTGTCTAAGTGCTTCTCATGTCTCTCACAGATTCTCAGTTTAATCTACACTATATTTTTAATTAGGTTATTTCATTTGTGTTCATAGTTTCTTTACGTATTTTGGATGTCACCCCTCTATCATTGCTGAAAATTTTTCCCATTTTGCAGGTTGGCATTTTGTCCTTTTGACTGTGCATTTTGACTTACAGACACTTTTGCTTCATGAGGCCCCTTTTATTAATTATTAATCTTAGTACCTGAGCTGTTTCAACACAATTCTTTACAATCTTGAAAGAATAATACTCAACTTTATATGGAAAAACAAAACAAAATAAACAAAAAACCCAAGAATAATTAAAACAATCATGTACAATAAAAAAACTTTTGGCATTATCACCTTCTTGATTTTTACTTATATTACAGACAAACAGTAATAAAAAATTGGTACTGGTACAAAAATTAACACTTGGGTCAGTGGAATCAAATTCAAAAGCCAGAAATAAATTGACATACCTTAAGTCATTTGATCTTAGTTCTTGCCCACTTTAGATTGGTTGTCATTAAACAGTCTCATTTGCTTTGCTTGTCTTTGACCTTAGCTTTAGATAACGCACAGAATAGTTCTTTAGCGTGAATCAGACACTCCTTTTAGTCTCTTCATTTTGTCACATTTCTTTTTGGTAATTATTCCCTGTAAGACTTCACAAGACTTGTTGTTCCCCCTTCTCCACTCATTCTTTTATTCTCATCTTTTTAGAACCCAGCCTCTACTCCTGTTTTCAAATTATTCTTTATACATCATTTATTCGTTTGTTTATCATTTATTCAGACAGTTAATACTATGCAGCACAGGCAGGCATGTCTTTTGCCCCCAGCTAACCTTTGTATCACAATTAATTTACAGTCATGGTTTCTGACCTAAATACCATCTCACTACTCCAAACCAACAAACAGAAATGCATTTTGGATTTTTGTATTTTACATTATTATATTTATAAAATCCCAGCAACATAACTTTTAGGAGGTGAAGATCCATCCCTTGAGAATCAGAATGCAGCAAAACAAATTCGAGTGGAGAGCAAGTATTTCAGCATATAGCTAGTATAAAAGCAAGTAATGACTATACAGAATGCAGTATAGGAAATCCAACTAAAAATAGTCATATTAATAAAATTTGCCAAGGTCAAAGAAAATGAAAAGAAAAAAAAAGCAAAACAAGAAAGGGAAAGTCTAGACTGTGCTTTGAGTAGACTGAAATCAGAGCTTTTAACTGAGATTTGATATCTTAGTATGAAAATGACTTATTTGCATTCAACACTCTTAATTCCTAAAAGTATGCATTGACATTTTAGACTTTTATGAAAAAGTTGTCTCCAATATAATATGAAATTGTAATAACACTAAGAAATCATAGACTGAAGATAATATGTTTCATGGAGGCTGTGAAACATTTAATTGTTTATGCTTACTTGAAGTAAATTAACATACAATGTGTTTATAATGTAAAATAAAAATTTTATTTCCTATGGGAAATCCTATAAATGATAAAAGGCTTTTTGAAACAAATATTACTATAGATTTTAAGTATTTAACTGCTAAATATAAAGTTTCAGTAATACACCAAGTTTGAAAGACTAATGGCAAGCACTAGTGTAAGTAATGCTATTAAATTAATCTTACCAAAGAAAGGAACTTGAGTTAACGTGTCAAGTCATTTCATTTATTACAATGAACGAAAATAATTTTCTTTTTTTCTGGATAAAATTAATTCTACATTTCACCAATTTGCAATTTAATTAAATGCTAATGTTATTTCACTTTAAGAATTAAGATGATTTTTTAAAGTTTTCTGTCACATACTTCCCATGTTCTTTTACATTTTAAATTTTAGAGACAGATTTATACTTATATCTAATGCAATCTTTAAAAGATTTTGTCTCTTTTCAGTCTTCAATTCCTGTCACACTGAACCTGAAGTCTTGCCTCTTTGATTTCATTTACTATTCCATATTGTAATGTTCTTTAATCGTGTCAGTTTTCTGTACATTGAAAATATTAAGCAAAACACCTTTACTTTCATTTAATCAGATATTTTTTTAAAATACTTAAAGTAAAACACTAGTGTTTCAACAATTTTCTGTATCAGCAAAATATCAACATGATACAAAATACAAATATTGATGAAAACTGATACATTTGTTTTCATTAAATTCATATTATTTCACATTTATTTTATGACATTTTGAATATAGTAATCCTAATCTTAATGAAAGAGAGAAGAACAGATGCAGTTTGGGACAGAAAATTTGCCTTAATGTGTCATCCTTGAGAAATTATTTCAGTCAGAAAAATTTACTTCCTCAAACAAATAACCAAAAAATACCATCACAAACCATATTTCTTATCGATTCTCAGATATTTACTATCAGGTTCATGATTAAGTATCATAGTTGAATAAATGCTGGCTACTTTGTGGCACCAACCACACTTTACTGCTCTTTTGCAGATTACTTGGAACATAGCATTTGTTTTCCAAACTGGATGTTTATCATGCTTACTAAAATCAATCCCTCAAAAAGAAAGTAATTTGGCAATATCTATTAACAAGCTAAACATACTCTTTCATCAAAATCATTATGTAGAATTCCTCTTGTGAATGAAAGTATTTGCTAAATAATTTCATGTTATATTTTTAATGCACTGCTAAATTTTGACCATTTCACCTGAGAAAGAAAAGCTAATCTTAAGTTTGGCCAAGATAATATTTAATTTTTTTACAATTAACAAGCATTAATTTCTTTATTTTTCTGGATCAAATTAATTCTGTCACATACTCTTATGTTCTTTTACATTTTAAATTTTAGAAATACATTTATACTTAAAACTTATATTGAATGTAATCTTTAAGATTTAAAAGATTTTTTCTGTAATACACTTGCGCTTTTGAATATTTCAACAGTATTCAGTACATTTTGTCATTTCCCAATAGATATAGAAAATAATCTACATTTTAGATTATAAAAAGCATTGGTATTTTTCAATTTTCTTAAACTCATTTCACATGATAATGCCATCGAAAATACATCTTAAAGTTTTTAAATACACAGCCATGTACTCTAAGATCAAAGCTTACTTTTCTCCAGTCTGATATGTTTCATTTTTGTTTATTCATGTATTATCCAAACAATAACTGACAGCAAATAGTATTGTACATCAGAAAGCTGCACTCCACCTCTTCTGACATTTCATTAGTAAATTCAAGAATACTTTAAAGTTGCTCATGTTCTTCAACTGCCAGTCTGTATCTTGATACTAAATCTTACCCAATTTTGTAACACGTTTCCTCCCTATTTATGTGAGAGTTTACATACTTCAAAGAGATATGTCTGTAGGAGTTGTCCTCTTTGGGGAAAAGAGTTTATTCTCCTGTTCTCACACACCTTGTTTCTTACAGGACTAAGTTGAGTACTTTCCCTTTCATATTATATAGGTGTTGATATTGTCATTATTCAAGGCAGACACAAGTGTATTTTCTCTGACAAGAGTCACAATCTTACAGTAGTTATCCTGTTATTCCAGCCCTTGTAATGCTCTGTGCTTGTTTGTTTGTTTTTGTTTGTTTGTTTTTATAATGGTCTCCATCTATTGCAGTTAGAGATTTCTTTCTTGAGAGTTATCCTAACCATATTTCTAATGCTGTGCTAAAGCACCATGACCAACACAAACTTTAGGAGAGTTACTTCATATTATAATTCATACTCCATCACTCAAGGGTTTAGGGTAAGAACTGAAGTCAGGATCCTGAAGGTGGGTACTGATGCAGAGGACACAGAGTGCTTCTTACTGATTTGCTTCTCTCGCTCTCTCTCTTTTTTTTTAATTGGCTATTTCTTTATTTACATTTCAAATGTTATCCCCTTTCCTAGTTTCCTGTCCATAGCCCCTTACTCCTCTCCCTCCCCCTCTTCTATAAGGGTGTTCCTCTCCCTATCCACCAGGCCCCCAAGTCTCCATTCCATATCTGACACAGGTTAGCACTTCCCACAATGAACTGGGCCTTTACACATCAATAATGCACCACAAGATCAACCACAAGATCACACATGGGCCAATTTTGGGTGGTCATTTTTCAAATATAATTCTTTCTGATTCTTTCTGAAAAAAGAAATATTTTGGTCATATTAACATAAAAACAGCCAGGGCAAGGATGGAAACTGCATTTATCTGTAAGACTAAAAGGACAAATATTTAGAATTCAGCTAGGACTTATTCCAGTTTAACAAAGTGTTCATTTTATGTTCTTCTCCAAGTTCCATGACCCAACTAGACTCAAGGCAGCCAGTTAAGTTTTCAGTTCCAGGGATAATTTACCTCTTGTTGATCGGGCATTAAATCCAACTAGATAACTGTCCAAAATCACCTGATCAAACCTGCAGTCATGTATTTGTATGTTGAAATGGCTTGTGTGTGTATATGTGTGTATGTGTGTGTGTATATTAACTAAAAAGATTGTATTTATATGTTGGTATATCTATGTACTCATGTATACCATTATATATAATGTTATTATATATAATAAATATGGGAAATGAATTCGAAAGAGAATAGAGGGCTAAAGGTGCATTCAAGAGGCTAAAAAGATGAAAGAAAAAAAGGAAAGTGATGTGAATATATTTTGATTTCAAGAACTGAAAGAGCTATGTACATGGAGTTTGTATAAAGGATATCCCACAGACTTTCATCAGCTATTCTCTTCTTCCACTTTAATTTTCTGCTCTACAGGGACTCTGCTCTACAGGGACTTTGTTCTCCAGGGTATGTATGTGTATAAATATATATATTGAATTTATAACAAATACATATCTTTCATAAATTTAGTCATCATAGATGACAATGTTTTCCAGGAGTCTTCCCCAAAATAGAAAATGATTGCTTAACCTGTATTCAAGATTTTGACCTAAAAAATCACAGTAAACACCTTTTTTAAAATCTAGGATTTTGTATCCCAGACTGTGTTCAAGATTGCTATATATGCAAGAATGACTTTGAGCTTCTGACTTTCCTACATCTACCTCTCAGATACTGGGCTTACAGGTATACCTTGTTTATATAATACTGTAGATGAAAACCCAGCGCTTTTTACTTCACTATTAGCAAGCACCCTGAAGTTATCTGCATTTTGATGCTAATTCCACTGCCCCAAGGACAGTTGCCTAGTCACCTACTCAGAACTCAGGTGACTTCACCAGAATCAACTCCCCATTGAATTTGTAAAGTACAGGTGAGGGGCAGGTACAGGATAGAAGGAGGCCTGTCATTGGAGGAGAAGGAAGGATGGGCAGGAGAGAAATTTGAAGGAAGAGGAGGGAGACAGAAGCCATGGCAGGACAATATGGCAGGTGACGTTAAGATTCTGCTCTGTGTTTTTACAGCTTATTATCAATGTTCCTAAGGGAAGGGTGGTACTGGGCTTTGTATGTTTAAGTGAGCAATTATATCTTATCAATTGGATCTAAGATTATTGTGTTATGTGTTCTTTATGTGACGGTTTGAGTGTAGGAAAGAGTGCGGCAGTAGGAGACACTGGGCCACTGAGGAGTTGGGGTGAGTTTCCGCCAAGATATCTAGCAGATATCTTGGGGCACCATGGGGTGGACCTAGTGGGGTAAAAGACAACAATACTTCTTTTATTATTATATTTTTACAACAACACTCTACCAACTAAGCTACATTCCCATGCCCCTTCCTGTCTTTTAGAAGCTTTTAGAAGTTATTAATTTAGAAAATATCGTTGAGTAATAATATATATAAATATGTAAAAATATTATTTTTAGAAAAATTAATATTATAGAAAAGTATACCATATATTCTACATTGAAATAAAATGAAAGATTACTCAAAGATTATAATAAAAGTTTTATATAATATGCGGAACTTAATTTTTACAAAGTTCTGTTTCTAAGTGCAGTATATTACAGTAACTACATATTGGTTTTTAGTAATAACAGACACAAATACACTCACAAAAGACAGATTGAAAGTAATTGTTATGCATGTGAGAATAAACACCATGGTTTATTCTCATAGAAACATTGCTCATATCTGCATATTTCAGAGGAGTTCATACAATTCCAAAATAATTGAATTTGTTCTGAGTTCTATAAGGCTGATTTCTGCTCATTCCATCGTGTTTTACCACTTTTAGAATAACTGAGAGTAACAGTCTATATATTGCTTTTTGATTAAATATTTTCTGTAGTCAGCACTATCACTGTGTTTTCCAGGCACAGGAAAGAAGAACAGAGCTAAGAATCACTGAATAAACTATTTACCTTTCTAATAACCTAATTCCCAAGTGAAACTCTTAAACTTACACAAGGAAAGACCCCCAAAAGTAATAAGAGGTTGATAAATTCTATGTAGTATATGTTTACTTTGGTAAATATTAAAAGAGTGTATTTTAAAATATGAAAATAAACATTCTGTTTTATTTTATAAGCACACTTAAGTGAAAGAAAAATGTTAAAATGTATAAGTAAAAAATCATGTGATTAAAGTTATTCTACCATTGAAAAGGTTCTTATACCAGAAATATTACACCGTTATATGCACTTCTTATTTCACATGAAAGTGATCCACTATACATATACACTTTCTCACACAGGACACATAGACTATATTATACAAAATAAACTAGTTTTCTAAAATATTGCAGTAGTATAGAGGAAACTGGAATATTAACTTATCATTTTTTTTTTTTTTGGTTCTTTTTTTCGGAGCTGGGGACCGAATTAACTTATCATTTTAAATGAAAGTTTTTCTGTAAATTACAGTCACATGATCCTGTGCAGTGTATTATACTTTAATATTATTGAGCACTCTTTAGAGTAATAATGGTTTCAGGACAGTGGTGAAGATGAAGAATTTCATTATGATATCATTTTCTAGAATGTATATTTTTCACAGTTAATGCTCTTTTGTATTACCTTCAATTCTTTTTTTATGAGAATATTTAGTCTACTTTAAATCAAGATTGAATTTGAAAAATAAAGTTAGAAATAAATGTCAAATGACAGCATAGAAAATTTTCTGTTCTCAATAATGCATATTTTAAATGAATTCCAAAAGTGAATTGTTTTCTGGAAATGATTGAATAAAATTTTCTATTATTAAAAAGCAGGATATGTGGCAGAGGATGGCCTTGTTGGGCAACAGTGGGAGGAGCCCTTGATCCTGCCAAGACTGGACAACACAGTGTGGGGCAATGTTGGGGGAGGCAGGAAAGGGGGATGGTAGGGAAGGGGGAACAACCTTAAAGAAGAAGGGGAGGGGGACAGGATAGGGGGTTTATGGATGGAAAGTAGGGAAAGGGAATAGCATCTGAATGTAAATAACAAATATCCAATAAAAAAGAACACTATTACATATTTACATAAACAATAACTTTATATATTTATAAAGATATTAACAGTTTTGATGTAATTATATTATTATAAGAAGAATACCATTCTTCTGCTACCTTGAATCAATGATCAGGCTTATGGAAATAATGGAATGTTAAATACTGATAAAACTCAATCAACAATTAACATAGGAATAAAACCAGATACACTTAAACTAATAGAAGGAAAATTGGGAAGAACCATGAATACATGGGCATTGGGGAAAAATTTCTGAAGAGAACACAAGTGGCCCAGGCACTAAGATCGATTATAGACAAATGGGATTTCATAAAATTGCTAAGCTGTTGTAAGACAGAGGACACTATCATTAGTACAAAATGGCAACCAACAAATTGGGAAAATATCTTTACCAACCCTATATCTGACAGAAGGCTAATATCCAATATATACAAAGAACTCAAGAAGGTAGACACCAGAGAGTTAAATAACCCTATTAAAAATGGGGTACAGAGCTAAATAAAGAATTCTCAGCCGAAGAACATCGAATGGCTGAAAAGTACCTAAAGAAATGTTAAACATCTTCAGTTGTCAGGGAAATGCAAATAAAAACAACCCTGAGATTCCACCTCACACAAGTCAGAATGGCTAAAATCAAAAACTCAGGTGGCAGCAGATGTGGCAAGGGTGTGGAGAAAGAGGAACATTCCTCCTTTGTTGGTGGGATGCAAGCTGGTACAACCATTCTGGAAATCAGTCTGTAGGTTCCACAGAAAATCTGACATCATAATACCTGAGGACCCAACTATACCACCCCAAAGATGCTCCAACATGTGACAAGGATACATGCTCCACTATGTTCATAGCAGCCTTATTTATAATAGCCAGAAGCTAGAAAGAACCCAGATATCCTTCAACAGAGTAATGAATTTAAAAAAAAATGCAGTACATCCACACAGTGTAATCCTACTCAGCGATTAAAAACAATGACTTCATGATTGAATTCATATGCAAATGGTGAAACCAGAAAATATCATCCTGAGTGAGGTAAACCAATCACAAAAAATAGCACATATGGTATGTACTCACTAATAAGTGGATATTAGTCCAAAAGCTCAGATTACCCAAATACAGACCAGATGAAGCTCAAGAGGAAGGATGACCAAAGTGCGGATGCTTCATTCCTTCTTAAATGGGGGAACAAAGTTTGGAGCAGAGACTGAAGGAATGACTATTTAGAGCCTACCCGACCCGAGGATCCAGCCCATATACATACAGCCACCAAACGCAGACAATATTGTTGATGCCAAGAAGTGCATGCTAACAGGAGCCTTATATAAATGTCTCCTGAGAGGCTCTGCCGGAGCATGACGAATACAGAGGCTCATAGCCAACCATTGACCTCAGAAAAGGGTGCCCATCGGAGGAGCTGAGAAAGGATTGAAGAAGCTGAAGAGGCTTACAACCCCATAAGAACAATACCATCCAACCAGAGCTCCCAGGGACTAAACCACCACCCAAAGAGTACACATGGACACACCCATGGCCCCAGCTGCATGTGTAGCAGGGGATGGCCTTGTTGGGCACCAATGGGAGAAGAAGCCCGTGGTCCTGCCAAGGCTAGATTCCAGTGTAGGGGAATGCCAGGGCGGGGAGGCAGGAAGGGGTGGGTTGCTGGATGGAGGAACACCCTCATAGAAGAAGTTGGGGGGGCGATTGTAAAGGAGATTTATGGAAGGGGAACAAGGAAAGGAGATATTTGAAATGTAAATTAAAAACATCCACTAAAATACACTAGTATATATTTATATAAACAACAGTTTTATATATTTATAAGGCTATTAAACTATCTTACATTATTATATTAGTATGAGACAAATACCATTCTTCTGCCACCTTGAATCAATGATCAGTTTTATGAAAATAATGGAATGTGAAATACTAATAAAACTCAATTAACAATTAATAAGCATAAATATAACTGTCAAAAATGAGCTTTTTAAGCAAGGCTCATCGTGTTCTCTTATTTTAATTTGCTTATTTAAAAGCTTTTAATTGTAAGTTAAAATGAGTCCTTTCAAGATAATATAAGGTTGTAAAATGACATTTAAGGTTGTAAAACGACATTTATATAAATACAGCAAATAAACTAAAAAAACAATGAGCTATGAAGATTGGTGATTTTAGTTTGTTTTGAAAACCTATGACAGATTACATCCTTCTTTGTACTTTGTATTTTAGATATATATTTTTATAGTACTACCAACATACTATCTTGGGCAGAATACTATTTTCAGAAAAAAAAAAAAAAAAAGCTTAATTCCTGTGGATGATGAAAGGATATCTAGAATTAAGTAGGACAGCTTATAATAAAAGGGAAAAATCTAGTAGGTGATCCAGGCAAAATTTCAACTGAGGAGGAAAAAAAAAAACAAAAACAAAATAGAAGTTGAATGATGTGGTTGATAAAGATTTTGCCAACAATTCAGGTCTGCAGAGAGAATAGGCTGGGGGTCTGGAGGTAAGCAGCTTCTGAAAGCCACAATGTTTGAGGGGTGATTCTTTCTTTAGAGTATAATTAAACCATTCTCTAGAATTTAAACTCAGTGCAACACACTTAAGATTCCTGACACAAACCAAAGGAACATTTTATTTATTAAATGTGCTATAATCTTCTATGATAGCAAAGAAAAATTTACACATATGCCAAAACAATTTGGAAAATATGTAGGAAAAAATTATATCTGTATAGGCCAATTGTAAAACCAGATAATAATAATTTAGCTATTTTTACAAATATATTTTGTTTCTACTCATGTTTTCAGAATTTCACACTGTCTACAAGGACCTTTAGGAAAATCAATATAAACAAGTAATTTATATTTGCTCTATAACTCATGGGATAGTTTCAAACTATTAATATATAATATATAACAAAAAAGAATCTTACATAGAAATTCTTTTTTAATCTTTTATTAGATATATTATTTATTAATATTTCAAAAGTTATATCCTTTCCCAGTTTCCCCTCTGAAAATCCCCAATCCCATACCTTCCCCCCTGCTTCTATGAAGGTGCTTCCCCAACCACCCACCCAGTCCCACCACACCCCACTAGCAATTCCCTTCACCAGGGCATCATGCCTTCACGGGACTAAGCAATCCCTCCCATTAATGCTAGATAAGGCCATCCTCTGCTACATTAACAGCTGGAGCCATGGGTTCCTCCCTGTGTACTCATTGGTTGGTGGTATAATTATTCCCTGGGAGCTTTGAAGGGTCTGGTTGGTTGATTTGTAGTTCTTCTTATGGGGATGCACAACGCTTTATCTAGTTCTGTCTTTCCCCTAAGTCCTCCACTGTGGTTTCCCTCCTCAGTCCGATGGCTAGCTGCAAGCTTCCACATCTGTATCACTAAAGTTCTAGCCCAGCCTCTCAGGAAACAGTTACATCAGGCTCTTTTCAGCAAGCACTTCTTGGCCTCAGCAATAGTGACTGAGTTTGATTGTTGCATATGGAAGGGATCCCCAAGTGGGGCAGTCTCTGAATAACCTTACCTTCTCTGCTCTACTCTTTGTTTCTGTAGTTCCTTTAGACAAGAGTAATTCTGGATTAAAGTTATTGAGAAGGGTGGATGACCGCATTTCTCAACCTGAGGCTGTACCTAACCTCCAGATATCATCTCTACAGGTTATCTCTCCCCTTTGATGTGTATTTCAGCTAAATTTATCCCTTTTGGGTCCTGGGAGCCTCTTGCTGGTTTGGGACTTTCGGCTTCTGGTATCTGGGACTTTCCCATTTTCCCTCTCTCCTTCTCTTTCTCCCAAGTCCCTCACAACCTCCCGGAGTTATTTTGTTACCCCCCATCCACACTTTGGTCTTATCCGTCTTGCTATGGTCTGTCGTTGAATAGTGGGTATTTCCTCAGTTCATTTTTTTTACCTCAGTGGTATGTGTGTTCTTTTCTGAGAGGATTTACCTCCACGAAGGATAATATTTTCTAGCTCCATCCATTTTCTAGAGATTTTCATGACTGAGTAATATTCTACTGGTAAATGTGCATTCTCACCCATTCCTCTGTTGAAACATGTGGGTTGTTTCTCTTCTGCCTGTTATGAATAAGACTGAACATAGTCCCATGTTATATGTTGGAGCATCTCCTTCTTCTATCAATTTTCTCCTGAAGTGGTTGCCCAGTCTGCAATCCCCCAACAATGGAGGTGTTCCTCTTCCTCCACATCCCTCATCTGTTGAGAGTTTGTCATCTTAGCCATTTTGGTGCGAGATTTGAATCCCCCTTCTAACATTTCTTTAGATATACTTCTCAGTCCTTCATATTCCTCAGCTGTTTGGCTCTTCATTTTTTTAATAAGGTTATTTGATGCCCTGGAGTCTAACTTCTTAAGTTCTTTGTATATCTTGGATATTAGTCTTCTATGGGATGTAAGATTGGTAAAGTTCTTGTCCCAATCTGTAGATGGCCATTTTGTTCTGATGACAAGTGTTCTTTGTCTTACACAAACTTTTCAATTTTATGGGGTCCCATTTGTCTGTAGTTAATCTTAGTGTCTGGGTCATTTGTGTTCAGTTCAGGAAATTTTCCCTTGTGCCAAAGTGTTCACGGCTGTCTTCCAATTTATCTCTTAATAGACTCAGTGTATCTAGTTTTATATGCAGGTCTTTGTTCCACTTGGACTTGAGCTTTATACAAGTAGGTAAGAATGGATCAATTTCCATTTTTCTACATGCTGACCACCACTTAATCCAGCACCATTTATTCACTATGCTGTCTTTTTTCCACTAGATGGTTTTAGCTTCTTTGTCAAAGAAGAAGTTACCACAGGTGTATGGGTTCACTTCTTGGTCTTCAATCTATTACACTGAACTACCTGTCAATCTCTGTACAGACACCTTGCCGGTTTTTATCTCTAATGGTCTACAGTAGAACTTGAGATCAGGAATTCTGATTCCCTAAAAAGGTTCATCTCTGTTGAGAATAGCTTTTTTTTTCACTATATGATGGGTTTATTGTTGATCCAAATATTTGATTGCTCTTTCTATCCCTTAGAATGGGTTGGAATTCAATGGGGATCACATTGAATCTGTAGGCGGCTTTGTTACCACTATTAATCCTGCTGCTCTTGTCCATCTTCTGTCTTCTTCAATTTCTTTCTTCAGAGACTTATGGCTCTGGGTTAGATCAAAAAGATATTTTAATTAATGTGACTGTCCCTTTCCTAATGGCCCATTTTCCTTTCAGTAGGAATACTAGTTTATTTGAGTTAATTTTGTATCTTGCCACTTTTACTGAAGTTGTTTTCTCTAGTTCTTCTTTTGTGATTTCTGTTAATGTTTCTTTATTTCCATGTTCAGATCCTGGATGGTTTCATTAGGATTGCTTCTATTTTCTCTCCATTTAGTTTGATGTTGCCTCCTGTTTTCACCTGTTTGGTTGTGTTTTCTGCGTTTTCCATTTTATTGATTTAAAAGGAACTTATGTGTTTCCTCTTGGTTTCTCCATCAATGATAATTAAGGATTTTTTTCTGGACCTGGTCTGGCATTTTGTTCTCTTGTGTTGACATCTACAGGATGTTCTGTCTTTTTCTGTTGAGAAGTCTGGTGGTTATTTATGTTACTTCACCTTTTCCTTCTTTTAATAAATTTGGTTTTCTCCTAGAGGAATTTCGTTTCTGGTTAAATCAATCATTTGGCTTCTGTACGCTTCCATGGCATCTTTTTCTTTAGGTTGGGATGTTTCTTCCTATAATTTTTTGAAGATGTTTACTGGCCTTTTGGTTAAATCTCTTGTGCCTATTCTCCTTTTTCTCCTTTTATTGTGATTTCTTGGATATTTTACCTGGACTGGGACAATGTTTTTAGGGATTCTTTTTCTATCTCCTGTATTCTAGTGATACTTGATGGGAGATCGCCTTCCTGGTATCTGAGTTGTCTCTATGATTTCCTATTTCCATGTTTAGATCCTGGATGGTTTGTTCAATTTCCTTTACCTGTTTGGTTTCTGTTAATTTAAGGAACTTATGTGTTCCTCTTTGGGCTTACCTCTTTGTCCCATTTCTTTAAAGGGTTAGATTCTTCTTAAAATCCTCTATCATCATGAGTATTTTTTGGGGTTCTGATGATCTAGCCTTGGTTTCTGTTGAGGTTTAGAACTTGTTATCTCTGGTATTTTTTTTTGTCTTGCTGTCTATGACTAGAACTTGTCCCTCTTATGATCCTGTGGGTCTGTGGTCTTAGGTGTGTTAGCACTCCTGGGAGACAAGCTCTCTACAGGAGGGATTGTGATGTGGAGAGTCGTAGCACAAGGTCAGCTCCAGGTTCAGATGTAAAATGGATGTATCATGTGCCTGGATGCCCCACAGTTCCTGGGTCCTGTGGGCTCCAGGCAGGTCCATCTTGTGCCTGGTATTGGGGAAGGAGTGGTGGTCTCAGCTGTGATCTTAGGTGTGTCAGCACTATTTGAGCAGGATAGGGGTGTGAAGAGTTGTGGCACAGGGTCAGCTTCAGGGCACAGATGGAAACTGGAAGGATCGTGTCTTACATAGAAATCTCAATTGAACCATTCATTGAGGGCTTTTGAGTTATTATAATATTTATTGGTTTGAAATTTTTACCATCAGAAATGTCACCAACATCAGCTTAAACACAGAGAATGGACCATGACAAGTTTGTCCACTTTCTCCATATTTATTCAATACGGTTCTTCATGTTTTAATGAGAACAAAAAGCAACAGAAGGAGACAAGAGGATATAAATAGGAAGAGAAGAAGTCATTATCTTTATTTGAAAAAGACACGAGTTTATACAAACTTCCCTTCCCCAATAACACTGCCATGAAACTCCTACAGATGATAAAAATGTACAACAAGGTACCAGGATATTAAGTGAACACAAAGAAATGAATAACATTCCTGTGTACAAATGATAAATGGATTGAGAAAGAAATCAGTTAAATAATATATTTCATAATACTCTCAAAATTATTATGGGATCGAAACTAAGACACACACATCAAAACAAAACCAAAAATCAGGGTAAGTAAAATAATCTTGAATCATAAAAAAGAGGTAATATCACCTCTGATATCAAGTTGTACTAAAGAGATATAGTAATAAAAATAATATCTTATTAACATAAAATGTATGGTTATCAATGTAATTGACTTGAAAGCATATCAAAAATCCTCAAACCTATGTACACCAGAATGCTTTTTATTAAAAATTTGGAAATATACACTTGAAAAAGTAGGGTTTTTTTTTTCATTTTTTAAATTGAAAATAATTTTTTGGCCCTACTATTCCCAATTCCTTCCAAATTTTCTTTCATTTGGACCCAACAACATCTTTCTCTTATCAGGAAAGAAACAGACTGCTGAAGAATAATAATAAAATAAATTGTAATCTAATAAAATAAAACAAAAACGCAGAATAAACAGAAGTCAAGTAGCACAAATGCAAGCACAAAAAACAGATACAGATGTAGAGATATAATTTTCCAATAACTCAGGTAGACCATGGGAAACACAAAAAGCCTCAATATGTAGATAAAGGATAGTATTTATCTTTAATAAGTCAGTTGGCAGAGCAATAGACTGAAAAGACAGCATCTTCAAAGAATGATGCTAGTCAATGATTGCATGTAGAATAGTCAAATAAATATATACTTATTATCCTGCTCAAAATTCAACTCTAAATGGATCAAGACTTCAATGTAAGTCCAGATATAATGCTTCTGATAAAAGAAAATTTTGGCAATAGTTCTGAACTCACTAGCACAGGAAAAGACTTTCTGAACAGAATACCAATAACCCAGTAACTAGGAAGAAAAAAATAAGACATGGATTTACTGAAAATTCTACTGCTAAAGAACAAAATCATTTGAATGAGATGACAGGCTACAGAATGCAATTTTTATCAATTACATCTCCTGTAAATGGTTAATATTTAAATTGTATAAAGGATTTAAAAATTGGACATCAAGGAAACAAATTACCCAAATAAAAACAAGAAACAGATTAAATAGAGAATTTTCAAAAGATGAAAGAGAAATAGGTGAGAAACTTTTAAAGGAATAGTCAACATTCTTAAGCATCAAGGAAATGCACACAAAACTATTTTTCATCTTACGCTAGTCAGAATGCCTAATATGAATAAAACAATGGCAGAATATGCTGGAGAAGTAAAACAAGTAACAGAATATGCTGCAGACGGGACCAAAAATGGGTACACATATCTATTTTGGTGGGAGTGCAAATGTTTACAGTCTCCATAGAAATCTGCATGGTGATTCACCAGACAGCTAAGACTAGAGCTGCTTCAAAATCCAGCCACATTATTCTTATGCATATGTCCCCAACTCCAGATTCTATATCCAAAGGTACTTCCTCAACCATGTTCAGTGTTGCTCTGTTTATAATAACCACAAATTAGAAATAGAGTCATATCCCTCAATGGATTAATGGAAAAATAAAATAAGATGTGTTTACAAAATGAAATATTATTCATCTGTTAAAAATAAAATTTAAAGATAAATTGGTTGACATGAAAAAAGATATGGTGAGGTAACTCAGATGTATAAAGAAAACTATGTTATATATCTCTTACATATGGATGTTAGCTTTGTAGCCTATTATTTGCATGGTACAGTTCATGCAACCAAAGATATTAGAGATGGAAAACAGGACTTGGGATAGGAGAAGCTCTAACAAGGAGGAGAAAAATATTAGGTTCGAGAGAATGAAAGGAGATGGTAGTAAGAAGATTAAATGGAGACATGGATGGAGGGTGGGTAAGAGAGAGAATACAATGAGGAACAACTAACACTAAGGACCACTTGAGGGATTATGCAGAAACATCCTGCAGTAAAATCCTCTGGAAAATGTACAAATGGATGGAATTAACTAGAGGTGACAAACCTCAATTCGACGTATTTTGCAATCAATCAAAACCTCCAGTCCTAGAAATAAGTTAACTCTCATTGGCTTGTTGTCCAACATGGCTTCAGGGAAACCATCAAATACCTCCGGCTATTGGGGTTGCTATTCACAAACTGATGGTAGAGTCATACTACTCATGATACAACATATTTATATTATCAAAATTGTAAAAGTCAACATGGTGTCGAACAGGAGCTTTCACCCCTACTGGACTAGTGTTCATAGTAATAGAAAATACTCTGCAAACTACCAGAAGAGAAAGGAAACCAATTACAAAGATACAAACCTGTAATCTACGATTGTGACATGTATGCATGATATGTTTGTTCAATTGTTGCACAAATGCTGTAGGAATAACCAGCTACCTCACTCGTTGGTATTAAAGTTCACTCCGTAAGATGGCACTCATTCCTGCCACTGATGAGGTGGTCGAGATCCTGATACTAAATAGAACACGGGCTAAGAGAAAACAAAAATCTATTGTTCTGCTAAAGAAGTAGACCAATACTTCTAATTGCATTCAGCTATATAAGCAAGGCAGTGTATCCTTCAGCCATTATCAAATAAGCTGCTTCTTGAAATGCTATGTGAATTAACTAATACAGAGAATTACAGCAGGACATTGTACAGAGAATGAGAGAACACAGATTCTGCAAAGATCCTAGAAAGAGAGGGTTCCAAAGCTGGTAAGAGAAGAGGTCATGCATTCCTATTCCTAACCAAAAACTTATTTCCAATTGACATTTGCTTTCAAGGGAAAAAGTTAATTTTCTGCAATGGAGTGTCACTGAATATGTATACCTCTTTTTTTTTTCCCCCGGGGCTGGGGACCGAACTCAGGACCTTGTGCCTCCTAGGCAAGCGCTCCACCACTGAGCCAAATCCCCAACCCCCATATGTATACCTCTTAAGGGGTGACAAAACAAACTGATTCTTTTGGAGAATAATTTGCCTCACATTGCTTTGTTTAGGCTTTCTTTTTAACTTTACTGATATATTGCTTGTATAATACAGTTTCTTATATTGTATTTTTATGGATTTTGTTTACATTTGTGTAGATGCTTCTGCCTTTTTTTGTTTTATTATAATTATGGTTAGTTATTATATTGTCTATGTCTGTTTGTTTTCGAAGCAGAGAGAGAATGAAGGCATGAAGTTTGATAAGTGTGGATATAGGAAGATCCTGAGTGGTGTTTGGACAATGGACATCGATTAGAATATATTTTATTCATTTCTTTGATAAATTAAAAAAATAAAAAGAATTTCAACATTTACTTTTGTTATAAGAACTTCAGAAGCTTTCTCCTTTATTTCTAGATAATACTTCTGCTAAAATAAAGGAATATAATGACTCATTTTAACATGTTTTGAAACAATATTTTTCAATTTAAAAATGAAATAATAAGAAATATGCTCTATACCTTGGATCTTTTGCTGAAGGTAACAGTGTTGCCATTTCATGTATCTTGTCCTTTTTTATTGGTGTTCAGAATTTAATGCACAAATATACCAAAGTTCAAATGATGTAAGTATGCTGATCAGTTGACACCAATAGGGGATATTATCATTAATTATTTAGGTAGAGACAATAATGTTTTTACATGGATCCCCCAAATATAAAAAAATGACACACACAATCACAGTTACAGTTACTATGAAAACACAGAATTTATTTGGGAACTAAGATTTTTTTAGTGAATTTTCTGATATTTTTTCTTTATATGTGAAATTTGATTATATATGTTTAATTTATTGCAAATGTTTCTTACATGTTTTAGTATACCTATTATCAATTTAAAAATAAAGCAATAGTGTTAAATTTATAAGGACACTGGCACTTTGTATTATAAATATATATTTTAAAACTAAAATTATTATATGAAATAATTTTTGCAATGACATTTAAAATGGATTAGTTTTAGCACTGACATTCTTCAGATTTTGACATAATGTTCCATGAAATCAGTGTTTCTTCACCTACCTACTAAGTTTAATATTGTATTTATTCCATTTCTTCCCTTTTATGTCTTATTCTTTATCTTCTTGAATATATTTTCCACTTTTTACATTTTATCGAACTTTGTGCACCTCTACTTATTTTATTTTGAATTTTTAGTTATATTGTTCTTTTGGCTGTACTCACGAAGATTGTAATTGTTTTATACTTTTGCTTTTGCAAAGTCGAGTACACACTGAATGTATTAATTGTATTTCTGGAATATCAATTTTCTTTGTACATATTGTGTCTACATCTTAATTTGTTCTTCACTTTCATCCAAGGCAAAGGCAGTATTTAAATATCTAATGAGTTTAGCTATGTGGAATTTGAGAAGAAAGCACCCTCAGAGGAAGGATGATGATGTAAGGGACATGCAAACAGGTGTCTCACATTTCTTAAGTGAGAGTCACTCTCCTCAATTGCAGAATCCTGTGTCTAGATGTAAAACATTTTGCAGTATCAATAAGTTCCTACGTAGTTTAAATGTAGAGAAAGGCAATTCATGACTATCTAGCCTCAGTAAGAAATATGTATACTGAAGTCTCTATGACTTTTTAAGAATAGTAACAGTATCTCAGACTTCATGTATGACAGAATTTTTGTTGCCCCATAATATCTGTAATGTTCTATTTCTACTTAAACGTTTCTTTACTAAAGAAGGCATGAAAGACTGGTAGTTTAGTTTCTAAATAGACAAGGTATTACTCCCTAACTAATGCTCTGAAATTTAGTGTCCTTACTTAAAAAGTGAGAAAGGAAAACTAGATAAATATTAATTTTATTCTATGGACATTATATTTGTTTTATACAAAAATCAAAGTTAATAGTGTCAATGTTTTATAAACGTTTATCTTTTATTATATGCAATATGTATTCCATGAACTCAATTGAATACATTAATTATATTATTAGTAATATATAATTCAATTAATTTTTATTTATGTACATACTTAAAAAACCTCCTTACATTCCCTTCTCATTCTTAAACCCTAGCAAATTATGTAGCCATTATTGATATTCTTATCTGAACATATAAATAAAATGTCATTAGATACATGTTGTAACCAAAGTAAAATTCTTGAAAATGTATCCTTGCTTTAGAACGCCCATGCTGCTCTCTTTTGTCAGCTTTAACCAGGGAGGCTGTGCCAGAGAAGAAAAAGAAGGTTGTCATTGTGCCAAAAACCCTTAAGAAAATGGTTCCTGCTGTGCCAGGAACCCTTAAAAAAGGAATTGCGAGTTGAGGAAGAAGTTTGCCCTGAAGACACTGGGAAAGGCAAGGAGGAAGCTCTTCTATGAGAAGGCAAAGCGTTCTCACAAGGAGTACAGGTGGATGCACGGGACTGAGATACGGATGGCTAGGATGGCAAGGACAGCTGGAAACATCTATGTGCTGAAGAAACGAAACTGGTGTTTGTCATCAAAATCCGAGGTATCAGTGGAGTAAGCCCAAAGGTATGCAAGGTATTACAGCTTCTTCAACAGATCTTCAATGTCACCTTTGTTGTTTTTTGTCTGTTTGTTTTTTCCTTTTATTAGATATTGTTTTATTTACATTTCAAATGTTATTCCCTTTTTGGGTTTCCCAGAGATAAGCCCCCTATTCCATCCCTGTCCTCTTCTATAAGAGTGCTCCTCTCCCCACCCCACCCCCACATTCCCCTACACTGGGGCATCCAGCCTTGGCAGGTCCAAGGCCTTCTCCTCCCTTTGTGCAACCAATAAGGCCATCCTCTGCTACACATGCAGCTGGAGCCATGGATCAGTCCGTGTATAGTCTTTGGGTAGTGGTTTAGTCCCTGTGAGCTCTGGTTGGTTGGCATTGTTATTCTTAAGGGGTTGCAAGCCCCTTCAGCTCTTTCAATCCTTTCTCTGATTCCTCCAACGGAGATCCCATTCTCAGTTCATTGGTTTGCTGCTAGGATTCACCTGTATATTTGACATGCTCTGACTGTGCCTCTCAGGAAACAGCTATACCAAGTTCCTGTCAGCATGCACGTCTTAGCTCCATCAATCTTATCTAGTTTTGGTGGCTGTATACCCATGTGGGGCAGGCTCTGAAAGGCCATTCCTTCAGTCTCTGCTCTAAACTTTTCCTCCATATTCCCTCCTAAGAATATTTTTGTTCCCCCTTTTAAGAAGCAGTGAAGCATCTGTACTTTGATTGTCCTTCTTCTTGAGCTTCATGTGGTCTGTGCTGTATCTTGGGTAATTGGAGGTTTTGGGCTAATATCCATTTACCAGTGAGTGCATACCATGTGTGTTTTTCTGTGATTGGGTTACCTCATGCAGACTGATATTTTCTAGTTAAATCCATTTGCCTATAAAGTGTATGAAGTCATTGTTTTTGATAGCTGAGTAGTGCTCCATTGTGTGGATGTACTCCATTTTCTGTATCCATTCCTCTGTTGAAGGGCATCTTTCCAGCTTCTGGCTATTATAAATAAGGTTGCTATGAACATAATAGAGCATTTGTCTTTGTTGTATCTAGGAGCAGCATTTGGGTATATGTTCAGGAGAGGTATAGCTGGGTCCTCGGGTAGTGCAATATCACCTTTGTTAAGTTCAACAAGGCTTCAATTAACATTCTGAGGATTGT
Organism: Rattus rattus; assembly: GCF_011064425.1. Classification (NCBI taxonomy): domain Eukaryota; kingdom Metazoa; phylum Chordata; class Mammalia; order Rodentia; family Muridae; genus Rattus; species Rattus rattus. Next base: position 47,496,886 of record NC_046171.1, read on the forward strand.
GGAACTTACATTGCATGGTGTTGCCCCAACCTCAAGCCAGTAAATGAGCTCATCTACAAGCGAGGCTATGGCAAAATCAATAAAACGTAGATTACCTTGACAGATAATTCCTTGACTGCTCGATCTCTTGATAAATTTGGCGTCATCTGCAAGGAAGATCTAATTAATGAGATCTATACAGTTGGGAAACGCTTCATGGAAGCAAATAACTTCCTGTGCCCTTCAAATTATCTTTCCCACGAGGTGGAATGAAGCCAAAAGGCCTTGCTGTAATTTATGCCTTTCCTCATTAAAATACATTTTCGATTTTTATATATGTACTGTAGATTATTACCATTATTATTATTATTATTATTATTATTATTCACTTTACATAACCTCACTGCCTACCTCCTGCTTATGCCTCCCACAGTCCTTCCCCCACCTCCACTCATCTCGTCTACTGAGTGGATGGTGGCCCCCATGAGTACCCCCCAACCCTGGTATATCAAATCTCTGAGGTTAGATGCATCCTTTCCCACTGAGGACAAACAAGGCAGTCCAGCTAGAGGAACATACACCACATACAGGCAACAACTTTTACCTTAATATTAAAATAACACAATCCACCCCCCCCAAAATGAAAGAAATGATAGACCAATATCCCTTGTGTACATACATATAAAACTATTCAATAAAATACTTGGGAACTCAATTAAATAACACATCAAAAAGATAATCCACTATGATCACACTGGCTTAATTTCAGATTGAGAATATGCTTAAACATTCATAAAGAAATGAATGCAATCTATCACATAAACAGACTAAAAGACAAAAACTGCATAATCAGCTCGTTAGATTCACAAAAGGTCTTTAACAAAACATAACATATTTTCATAAAAAATGTTCTGGGAAGACTGTGGATATAGGAGACATACATAGTTTTGAATTAACAATATTTTTACATTATTAATTTTAATTAAATACAAGATCAACAGAATATTTTTAGATTAAGTATGAGATTTAAAATTAGCTGTCTATATAAATGTATTAATAATCCTCATTAATATAACCTTGAATTATACATTGAATGACCAGTACCAAGAACAAATATGTGTACACATGCATATACATATATGTATATATGTATATGTGTATATATACATTTGTACATATTTGTGTGTATACATGTATGTGAATAAACACGTGTTCATCATGCTCATAAATATGTGAGCAAATGCCATTTGTTCTCTAAGTTTGTCCTATACTATAATTGCATGTCCAATGCCAAATGGTCAGCCCTGAAATCCTACATCCAATAATATTTTATTAACATATATATATCCAAAAGTTCATTCACTAGCAGTTGATAAAAATAAAGGCTATAAATTTAAAAAAATGAGTAGATATATGGGAGGATTTGAAGGGAGGAAATGAAAGAAAATGTAATTAGAATGCAATCTCAATAACAAAAAATGTTTAAATTTCAATTTTAATATACTAAACTCAGTTAAAGTTGAGTTCTTCCCATCATTTGGTGTCGTAATGTATTAAAAGTAACATGAGGAGTGATGTGTAGCTATTACATCTGTCTCTTCAGGAGCATAATTGACAGTGATGCTAACACACTAGCGATTGCCTGGGGCTCTGTCAAAGATTAATCTGTTGAAGGATAAACTGTCTTTAATACATTGCTTTTTCATAATCTCTTAGATTTCTGTGATATTACATTATATTACAGCTCCTACTTCAAAGATTTCAGAGTGCTTCGCAGATGTTATATAGTAGTTCTCAAATTCCCTCCAAGGTCATAGCCACAAAGAACTGTTTCCTCTAAGGTTATGAAAGAGTAACTCTAAATATGCAGCAGAATTCTCAGACTATGAAAGCTCAATATGTGATGATAATCTTCAAATGTTGGGATGTGCAATAGTAAAAGAAGCATAAGAAAATTGAAATTATAACCAGATGTGTTCAATGGTTTAAAGAACCAGGGCCAGTCAAATGTTTCACAGGTAAAAGAGATTACCATTAATCTTAATCACCTGAGTTCAAGACCCAGCTATTACATTTATTTAACATGTTTCTATACTCTCTTTCAGTGTCATAAAGATTAAACTTAGTATCTGTACTGGATGTTTTATATTACCTTGATATATGCTAGAGTCGTCTCAGAGACAGAACCTAAATTGAGAAAATGCTCCCAGCATATTTTCTTGATTAATGGAGAACCCAGTTCACTATGAGTGGTGACACCCAAAGCAGACTGAGTAAGATAACAGAAGGAAGCCCTAAGCCAACATTTCTAATAGCTTCTGAATGACTTCCTCCCTCCAGATATTAGCCTTGAGTTTCCTTCCTCATTTTCCTCCATAATAATACTGTAATCTGAGACTTGAAGCTGAAACAATCCCTTTATTTTCCAAGTTGGTTTTGATTTTGATGTTTCATTGCATTAAAAAATCCCTAGCTAAGATGTTTAAATTAGGTACTGAAATGTAACAAAAGGTATATAAAAAGTAGAGAGAACTGAAGAGCTATTTAAGCTCCATGGTAGAGAAAACTGTCTCCAGCAAGTTATTTTGACCAATACTTGTACTTGCCATACATGCACATGTGTGTAAACCTAGGAACAAAAATAAACAAATAAAAGTAAAACAATTTAAATAAAAGTTAATAAATATAATTACTAACTACAAAATATTAAACCTATTTTGCATATAGAATATTTTAATTTATATACCTATGTAGCAACATAAATTTTTTCTAAGTTTTGCAAAATATTATCATAGATATTTCAAATATGACTCCTTATGTCAATTTTTAGACATAAGTGTTTGTCTATTGTACATTTGCAGGCCATGACCCTCAAATCAGGTAAGAGCACTACCAGCCTTCATGACCCTCTCATACCCTTTGTTTAGACTTAAAAGACCCAATGACTCCTTTTGCATCCCCATCACCTGTCTCCACCTAAGAAAGATATCCTCTGCTCAGGTGAAGTATATGTCACCTAGACAAATGCAGGTCACAGCAGTTAGAAGAACAGAGACCTCCTGTTGGATCAAAGGCCAAACTAGCTGACAAAAGTCCAGCTCCCAACTCTGACAAAGACTTTCTATTGAACCAAAGGACATGTCATCTACCAGAAAGATAGACCACAATGATTAGAAAACAACTAAAATATCAACTATGTGAAGATGATAGAGGTCATTTAAAAGAAAATGAATAATGTAATTCAGAAAAACAGAAACTCACAATTGGACAAAATGAATAAATTTCTTAAAGAAAGCCAATATTAAAATAAATTTAAAAAACAGGTGAAGAAAATAAACAGAACCTCAAAGCATGAAAATTGAAATAGAATAAACACACACACACACACACACACAAATGAGGGCATCCAGGAGATGGAAAATATAGGTTTAAAAAACTGGACCTATAGATGCAAGCACCAACAATAAAATACAAGAGATGGAAGCGAGAATCTAAGGCTTAGAAGATATAATAGAAGGAATAGATACACTGGCCTAGAAAATGATAAATCTAAAACAAGTTTCTGATTGATCTATCTAAAAAATCTGGATACCATGTAAAGAATAAACCTAGAATAGTAGGAATAGAAGAATCCCATTCAAAAGTTACTAATACAATCACAGAGATATTTTTTCCAACCTAAGGAAAAACATGACTACAAAGGTACAATAAGCTGACAGAATACCAAAGATGTTTGCTCATCACATAATAACCAAACAATACATATACAAAACAAAAAAAATATTAAAATATTTAAAATGTCAAAGGAAACAGGGCAAGTAACACAGAAAAGCAGAACTATTAGAATTATAGCAAACATTATAATGAAGACTCTAAGCAGTTTCTAAGAAACAGCAGATACCCTCACAGACTAGAATACCCAGAAAATTTTTCAATAACTTTAGATGGAGAAAACAAAATATTCAATGATAAATTAGTTTGAGCAATATCTGTCCACAAATCCATCCCTACAGAAGATGGTAGAAGGAAAATTCCAACACATGGTTAACTATACCTATAAAAAACACATTCAATAAATATAATCTCACTAAAACAAAAACAAAAAGAGAATCACACGTACAGAGAGAGAGAGAGAGATAGAGAGAGAGAGAGAGATAATATACACCAATAAAATGAAACGTGCTGTTAAGTTATATTTTAAAAGCATGTACTCCACAAAAGCGTAAAATCTAAAAGAAATGGACAGTTTTCTCAATAGATATAACTTACCAAGGTTAAATTGGCATCAGATGAACAACTTAAATAGACTTAGAACCTGTAAGAAAAGAGAAGCAGTCATTAAAAGTCTTCCAATACTAAGAAACCACAGATATCAGCACAGTCTAATATAACAAACATAACTTTCAATCATCATAGACGTAGATAACAATAATTTATAACAAGTTCAGATTTAAGTGGAAAATTTCAATACCTAACTCTCACTAATGGACAGGACATTCAGACAAAAGTTAAACAGAAAAAGAATGAGTTAACAGATGTTGTGAACCAATGGATCTAACTGATATCTATTGATCATTTCAACCAAGCACAAATGAAAACACATTCTTCTCGTACCACACAGAACTTTCTTCAAAATTGAACACATACTTGATCACAAAACAATTCTCACCTGTTGTAAGACAGTTGAAATAATACTTTTTAGTCCATCAGACTACCATAGATTAAAGCTTGTTTTCAGCAGTAAAAGAAACAACAGAAATCCTAAAATCTCATGGAAACTGCACAGCTCTCTATTAAGTGAGTACTGTGTGAAGAGACAAATGGATAAATCAAAAACTTCCTAGAATCCATTTAAAATAAATGCACACATATGCAAATATATGAGACAAAATGAAAGCAGTACAGAAATAAAAACGTATAGCACTAATTGCTGTTATAAAGAAATGGTAGATATCTCATACTATTAATTAATAGCATAACTGAAAACTCTATAACAAAAAGAAAGAAACACACCCAGGAGAAGTGCATGAGAAGAAATCACCAAATTGACAGCTGATATCAATAAAATAAAAATAAGTAGAACAATAAAAATAATCAATAAAGCAAAAAGTTTGTTTTTGAGAAAATCAAAAAGATAAAGAAATCATTTTTCAAACTAAAATAGATACAAATAGAAATATTCAAATCAACAAAACCCAAACTGAAAAGTGGTACATAACAACTGACACTGTAGAAATACAAACAATTTTTAGATTAAACTTCAAAAAATTGTAATTCAAAAAATTGAAAAATCTAAAACAAATAGGCAATTTTTCTTGATTAATACTCCTCATCAAAGTTAAATCAAGGTAGGTTAAAAAATCAAAATAGACCTATAACTTCTAAGAGAATAGAAGCAGTCATTAAAAAATCTCCCAACAATAAAGGAGCCCAAGACCAGACATTTTCAGCACAGAATTCTACAAGATGTTTCACAATTAGCCCCTGCCAATACTGCTCAAATTATTCTACAAATTAGAAGCAGAAGTAACATTGCCAACTTCGTTATGAGGCCACAGTCACCCTTGTTTCAAACCACATACAATGATTAACCAAAGAAAGAGAATTTCCCTCATTAATTTGATGCACAAATACACAAATAAATCCAAGAACACATCAAAAAGGTCAATGATTAATTAGGCTTTGTACTAGAGATGATAAAATTGTTCAGCAAGGGAAAAATATATCAATAAAATGTACAATATGAACAAAATGAAAAAAAATGATGCCGAAAAAGCTTTTGACAAAACCTATTCATGATGGCAGTCTTGAGAAATCAGAAATACAAGGTACATACCTAAACATAATGAAAGAAATATACTGCAAGGCTCAACATCGAATTAAATGAAAGGAAACTCAAGTAATTCCACTAATATTAAGAATGTGACAAGGATTTACATTCTTCCCATATAAATATACAATATAGTACTTAAAGTTCTAGCTAGAGCAATAGGACAACCAAAGGAGATCAGAGATACAAATTAGAAAGGAAGAAGTCAAAATATCACTTGCAGATATTATAATAGCATGCAAAAATTCTACTGCAACTTCATACAGCTGATAAACACCTTTAGAAACCTGAAACCTGGCTGGATAAAATATTAACTAAAAAGAAAAACAAATTGGTAGCCAAGGTGCATGCCCCCCCCCACACCCCTACACACACAGAGAAGTAATTAACAGGCAGAGAGAGAGAGAGAGAGAGAGAGAGAGAGAGAGAGAGAGAGAGAGAAATAAAGGAAACAATGGCTTTCACAATAGCCACAAATCACATAAAATATCTTGGAATACCTCTAACCAAGAAAGTGAAATTTCTGTGACAAGAATTTCAAATCTTTGAAGAAAGAATTTGAAGAAGATATCAGAACTTGAAACTATCTCTGCTGCTCAAAAATCTATAGAATTAACACAGTAAATATGGTCATTTTACCAATGTAGTCTTTGGATTGAATTCAATCCCCAACAATCTTCCAAAGCAATTCTTTACAAACTTTCAAAGAACAGCACTCAACTTCACATGGAATAAAAACCCTCAGGGTTACTAAAACAATCTTGAATTATATAAGAACTTTTGGAGGGATAATCATCACTGAATTTAAACTATACTACAGAGCTCTAGTAATAAAATCTTCATGGTATTATCATTAAAAACAGATAAGTTGATCTATGTAACCATATCAAAGTCTGAAACATAAACCTAGACACCTATACACACTTGATTTTTGATAAAGAAGCCAGAAGCATACAATGGATAAAACAATGCATCTTACCCAAATGGTTCAATCCAACTGGATGTCAGCATGTAGAAGAATGCAAGATCCATATCTATAATACTGAAAATCTTTTGGAAGGCAAAGGATACTATCAAAAGGACAAAAGGGCAGCCCACAGATTGGAAAAAATATTTTTTTACAAACCTTACATCCAATAGAGTGCTAATATCCAAAATATACAAAGAACTCAAGAAAACTCAAGAAGTTAGACTCCAGAGGACTAAATAACCCTTTTAAAAATGGGATATGGAGCTAAACAAAGAATTCTAAACTAACAAATCTTGAATGGCTGAGAAGCACTTAAAGAAATATTCAACATCTTTAGTCATCAAGGAAAGGCAAACTAAAATGACCATGAGATTCTACAATACTGATTGTACAATACCAATCAGAATGGCTAAGATAAAAAAAAAAATTCAGGTGACAACAGATGGTGGCATTGTTGGTGGGGTTGCAAGCTGGTAAAACCACTTCGGAAATCAATCCAGCAGTACCTGAAAAAAATTGGAAATAGTTCTACCTGAAAACACAACTATACCACTACTGTTCATATACCCAAAAGATGCTCCAACATACAAAAAGGACACATGTGCCACTAGGTCTATAGCAACATTATTTATAATAGCCAGAAGCTAAACACAACTCAGATGTCTCTGGACAGAAGAATGGATACAGAAACTGTGGTACATCTACACAGTAGAGTACTACTCAACTATTAAAGGCAATGACCTCATGAAATTCAAAGGCAAATGGATGGAACTAGAAAATATCTTGCTGAGTCCGGTAATTCAAGCACAGAAGAACACACATGGTACATATTCACAAATAAGTGGATCTTAGCCCAAAAGTTCAGAATGCCAATGGTACAATCCACAAACTATATTGAGCTTAGAAGGAAGGAATACCAGGGTGTGGATGCAGGTTTAGTTTTGCATAGAGGGGTTAACAGGATGATTGCAGTAGGTGGAGGGAGCATGGACAAGGGAAGTTGAGATGAAAGGGAGGGAAAATAGAGGACAGGATCAGGAACTGGAGGGGATGGTTAGAGGTACACAGGGTCCGAAAATTGAATAAAAAATATATAGCAGTAGTTGATGAGGAATGGGGTTAGCTACTGGATGGTCCCGGATGCCAGGAAAGCCAGATGCTCCCAGAACCCAACAAGGATGACTTTTACAGAAATTTGCCTTGAAGGGAAGATAGAACCTGTAGAGACCACCTCCTCTCAAGGGATGGGGCCACCCACCCATCTCAAAGTTTTTAACCCTGAAATGTTCCTGGCCAGAGGAAGCCAGGGACAAAAGAATGGAGCAGAGACTGATCTCTTCCGAGGATCGCTCTACCTGCAGACACCAAAACCCGACCGTATTGCTGTTGCCAAGAGGTGGTGACTTATAGGAATCTGGTATGGCTGTTCCCTGGGAGGTTTTGTCAGTACCTGACCAATGCAGATGTGGATGCTTACAGCCACCCATCAGACTGAACACTTGGATCCTGGTGGGGGTGCTGAGGGAAGGACTGGAGGAGTGTAGGTGGCTTGAAACCCCATAGGAAGAACAATGTTGGCTGGCTAGAAGAACCAGAGCTCCCATAGACTAGACCACCAACCAATGAGTTTACATGGAGGGATCTATGGCTACAGATAAATATGTAGCAGAGGATGGCCTTGTCTGTCATCAAGGGAAAGGAGAGGTTTGATGCTCCAGCATAAGAGAGCAGCAGGGCAGGAGTGGGGAAGGCAAAGCAGACAGGGGAGAGAGCAGATGGGATGGGGGTGTTGTGGAGGGGTAACCAGGAAGAGGGGTATCATTTAAGATATAAACGAATAGAATGCTTATTAAAAAATTTAAAAAGAAAATAGTTGTAAATATAAAAACTTGAGAATGTATGAATTCTGATTTTTAATCTTTAAATAGAATGGGATTGAAGACGTGTTTTGAAGGCTATATGGAAAACAAGTAATTATGCCTACATCTAGCAAAATGGCATATAGAATATAACAGGAGAACAGAATATTAATAATTCTTTTTGTAGCAGTATTTTTTCTTTAGGACACAGGGCATATTTTGAAATTCTTAAGGAAAGCAGTACAAAATTTCATTTTTATTATCGAAACTTTGGATCACAGCAAAAGCAAAGCATCTCTCCCTGAATCTAGGCAGGCCCCTTCTCTAGGAGAACTCTGATATTTATTTATTGTCAGCTGGTCTGTGGATTTATTTGTATGACTGGAAAAAAATTTCCACTCAAAGGATCACTTTTAAAAGTTGTTCCACTTTTAAGAGTTGTTCAACATTTCTATAGCTCACAGGAAATCTTCAGGGTGCTATAAAAATGTACCTAAATGAATCAATCCTACTAAAGAAGTACAGACAGAAACACTGCAAACTGGCTGCCTACTGTAAATGAAAATGAATTATTTTGTTGTTTGAAAGGCAACGCGATAAGACTTGCCATTAATTAGTTATATACGAATCACAGACTTTTCTACAAAATAATTTCAAAAACAAGATTCCTACATTTCATTAGCTTAGTAATATAGGTCTCAAGGAAGATTCAAGAATGCATGTCTAATTTCATATCTATGTTTCACATCACTCTGTCAAACCTGCCAAGTATTTTTAATTTCTTTATGAACAATAATAAGACTAATAGAATAGAATGGTTAATTTTTGAGTAATTGAACAATTTGCTTTGAGAAAACTACATCCAAGTAATATTTGGTAGCCATTGCATCAGAGAGGAAACAATACTGATTAAGATATGGTTAATATTTCTGTCCTATTTAGTTTATTGATGATTGATATACCACATATTATTTTAATGTTGACAAGTTATGTTTAAAAAAACAGAGTATATGCTCTTAGTATTCTTTGTCTTCCTTTGTCTACCCCTCTTGGTGCCCTCTCTTCCTCTTGTGTTTCTCGAATATCTCTTTTCTTCCTGTTTGGCTCCTACCCTCCTTGACCCAGTCCTGTCTATTTGTCATGTTTAGTGTAGTACTTTCTCTCCCTGTTCAATCTGTACTCTCAAATCTACAATGAAAAACACATTCCCCTAAACCATACCTTAGAGCAGTCATATCTCTACTTTATACATATGGTTCCCAAATCTGGTATTGCAATCCTTCTTTTGTTTTTAACACTAGTCTCTCACTCTGATCTTTGTCACTAAGCTCCATCTTGCTGTTTATTGGAAATATTCATCTAGTGGAGGTCCATTTGTAAGGTTTCCTCTTTTCCTCCCCAAATGTAGAGATGCATTAAAGCCTCGCTGTCTTACTGCAAATAGCTTGGATTAGTGAAGCTCAATGTTCAAAAACATCACACTTGACTTCATACTTGATTCTCTCTTTCAGTAATATCTTCTACTATTGTATAAACAAATGATCTCTAAATTATGTCTAAACTTTTTCTGCTGCACACTCCCAAAAGTCTCTTTATGGTTAAATATTGTCTACTTTACAGTCTTGAAAATATTTTATCTCTGTGATTTCTTTGCTCTGTGCTCTCAAAAAGAAGTCTTTTAAGACTGTTTTCAAACTCTTTTTAATGCACTTTATATTTCAAATACAGCCCTACTCCTGCCTCTCTTCCCAGTTCAACAGTTACAAGTCCCTCCGCCCATTGCCCCTTCACCTTCTCAGAGCAAATGAATCCTTTTATGTACAACCACACACTGGAATATCTAGTCCTAGTAGGTCTAGGCACATGGTCTCCCATTGAGGTCCAACCAGGCAGTCCAGGTAGGGGTAAAAGAAACAGAGACCTAGACAGACCTCATTTCACTTGTGAAGGGACCCACATGAAGGAAAAGTAAGTTGCATTTTTGCTCTACAGGTGCAGTGAGTCTAGGTCCAACTTCTCCATGCTCATGGTTGGAAGCCCAGGCTTTGTGAGCCCCCATAGTCCCATGGTAGTTGAATCTATAGGTCTTTGTATGGTATCCTCAACACCATCAGCTCACTTACTTCTATCCACCACTCTTCTACAAGACTACTGGAGGTCTGATGTTTTGCTGTGGGATTTTGCATATGCCTCCATACACTGTTGGATAAAGCCATTCAGGAAGCAATGATGTGAGGTTCTTGTCTGCAAGCGTACCAGAGGATCATAAATAGTGTTAGGGTTTTGCTCTTTTACATATGATGGGTTTCAAGTTGGGGCAGTCATTGGTAAACTATTCTGTCAGTCTCTGCTTGATCTTTATCCCTGCATATCTTTTAGGTAGAACAAATTATGAATTAAAAGTTTTGTAGATAGATCCATGTTCACTCCCCTTCTCTGGAAGGCCAGCCTGGCTGCAGGAGGTAGCCATCTCAGTTTCTACATCTCCCTTCAATAGGAAGATGTGTTGTGGATATGCTATAATTTATGACTAATACCAATTTATAAGTGAGTATATGGTATACATGTCCTGTTGAGTCTGGGTTAGCGGACTCAGGATAATATTCCCAACTTCCATTCATTTGCCTGAAATAAAAAACCCAGGATGTTTTTGTTTTTTAAGGGCTGAGTAATATTTTGTTGTGTAGATACATAACATTTTAAAAATCCATTATTCAGTTGAGCGGCATTTCATTTGTCTAGTTTCTGGCTACTATAAATAAAGCTGCTATGAACATAGGTAAGCAAGTGTTTCTGTGATATAGTAGGGCATCTTCTGCACATAGTACCAAGAGTGGTATAGCTGGGTCCTGATGTTGAACTTTTACCACCCAGTTGATTTGCAAAGTGGTTTTCAACTTTGTACTTCTACTAGCAATAGAGTAGTGTTCTTTTTGCTCCAAAATCTCATCAGCATGCGCTATCATTTAAGGTTGTTTGTTTGTTTGTTTGTTTGTTTTGGTATTTTATCTTAGCTATACTGACAGGTTTAAGATGGAATTTCAGTGTCCTTTTGATTTGCATTATGCTGATGACTAAGGAGGTTGAACATTTCCTTAATTGCTTCTTGACCATTAAGAATTTTCTGTTTAGCTGTGTACACGATTTTTAATTGGGTTATTTGGTTAGTTGGAGTTTAATTTTATGAGTACTTTATATATTTTGGATATTAAATTAGAGAAGAGTTTCAGTTTCATGAGGTCATTCACATTTTTTATTTTCTTTTCTATGTATTTTTATTGGATTCTTTATTTACATTTCAAATGTTATCCCCCCTTCCTCCATTCTCCTCCAAAAACCCCCATCCATCTCCCTCTCCCTGCTTCTATGAGAGTGCTCATCCCCCCACCCACCCACCCACTTCTACCTCAGAACCATAACATTCCCCTACACTGAGACAATGAACCTCCACAGGAAAATCACATTTATTCATCGTTGATCTCAGTGCCTGGGCTATTGGTGTTCTACTCGGGAAGTACTATCCTCAAGGTTACTCCATAATTTCTCTTTGATTAGGTAAAGTATGTCTCATTTTATGGTGAGGTCCTTGATTCTCCAGGACTTGAGTTTTGTGCAGGGTGATAAACATGGATCTCTTTGCATTCTTCTACACGTAGACATCCAGTTAGGCCAGTACCATTTGTTGAAGAAGCTTTCTTTTTTCTGTTGTATTGTTTTGGTTTCTGACTCAAAGATCAAAGGTCCATAGGTGTGTGAGCTTATTTTAGGGTTTTCAATTCCATTACATTCACTGACCTATCTGTTTCCATAACAACATCATGCACTTTTTATTACTATTGTTCTGTTGTACAACTTGAGATCAGGATGTTGATACCTCAAGAAGTTCTTTTATTGATCAGGATTCATTTATCTATCCTATGTTCTCTGCTCTTTCCATTTGAATTTGAGAATTGTTTTATCAAGGTCGACTAAAATTGTGTTGGAATTTTGATAGGAATTGCATTCGATCTGTAGATTCCTTTTGTTACAATACCCATCAGTTGATCCATGAGCATGGGAGATATTCCCATCTTCTGATGTCTTCCTAAATTTTTTGCTTCAGAGGCTTGGAGTTCTTCCTGTATAGGTCTTTCACATGGTTGATTAGATTACACCAATATATTTTATAATATTTGTGGCTATTGTAAATGGTACTGTTTCACTAATTTCTTTCTCAGCCCATTTATCATTTGCATAAAGGAGGGCTACTTTTCTGAGTTAATTTTATATCCATACACATTGCTGAAGGGGTTTATCAGCTTTAGAAGTAAATATTTGTGGATATTTGGGGTCTCTTATATACATGGTTATATCATTTAATAATACCAGTACTATAAAATTTTCTGTTCCAATTTATATTCCCTTGATCTCCTTTAATTGTCTTATTTCTCCAGCTAGAATATCAAGTACTATATTGAAAATATAGGGAGAGAATAGGAACTCTTTCTTGTCTCTGATTTTAGTGGAATTGCTTTAAGTATCTCTTTATTTAATTTGATGTTGACTATTGGATTGCTTTATGTTGTCTGTATTGTATTTAGGTATGCATTTTGTATCCCTGATCTCTCTGCTTTTAATATGAATGGATGTTTTACTTTAGCAAAGGTTTTATTCAACACTTAATGAGATGATCATATGATGTTTTTTAATTTCAATTTGTTTATTTCAGGTGCTTATGGACTTTCATCCCTGCATCCCTAGGATGAAGCCTTCCTGATAATGATGTTTTTGATATGTTCTTGCATTCAGTTTGCAAGCGTCTTATGGAATATTTTTGCATCAAAGCCTATAAGAGAAATTTGCCTAATTTTTTTCCTTTATTGAATCTTTGTCTGATTTAGGTATCAGGGTGACTTTGTCCTCTTAGAATGACCTCGGCGATATTCTTTTGTTTCTATTTTATGGAATAATTTGATAACTATTGTTTTTAGCTCTTCTTCCAAAGTCTGGTGGAATTCTGCAATAAAAACATTAGGCCCTGGGCTATTGTTTTGAGGGAGTGGTAGTTATAGGTTTATTTAAATAGTTGACCTGATCTTGGTTTAACTTGGATAAGTGGAATATGTCTAGAAAATCATCAATTTCATTTAGATTTTTTTCAGTTTTATGGAGTACAGGATTCTGACATAACACCTAATGATTCTTTGAACTCACTCAATGCCCATTGTTTGGTCGCCCTTTACATTTCTGATTTTGATTATTTCTGTGCTTCTCTCTCTCTCTCTCTCTCTCTCTCTCTCTCTCTCTCTCTCTCTCTCTCTTTGTAAGTTATGGCTATGTGTTTGTCTATCTTGTTGATTTTCTCAAAGAAAATCATGTATGTCTCCAATTTTGCATGTCTGATGAAGGCAGAAGGAGAAGTGGGCGGGGGGGGGGGACTATGGAGCTCCAGGCGACAGCTTATCGCCTACCTTCTATTATCTCAGGATTTGAAAGTTCATTGGGTATGGCTAAAATATCTGTACAAGTTGTAACAAAAGTTAAACTTGTAAAAATAAAATCTGTATTTAGGTAATCTTAAATTGCTACAGCATGCTATATATGCGATTCAACTTTTTTTTGAAAAATCTACCACAGTATACTATATATGTAACTTATATTCAATTCATGTACTGAAAAATATTTTTTATAGGAAGCATGTAGCTTGTTTCCATCTTGGTTAATGACCTCATCAGAATCGAAGCAACCTTCTTTATTAATGTAATAATTAATTAAAATTTAGTTATGATGGTACATGGCTATAATCCCGTCATATAGGTACAGGCAGGTAGATATCTATGGGTTACAGAATGAATAGAAAAACCATTTCTTGAAAAACAGACCAATAAACAGGGGGAAGAGGGTTAAACCATGCCATGTAACTTCCAGAGTATTCTAAAGCTGCTAGCACTTCGCTCACCCCAAGAATATTCACAGAACCTGGGTAACAATGAAATAGATGTTCTTCGGACTAAATCCTCTCCCTTAAAACTGAAATTTCCAGAGTGGTTGTACCAGATTGCAATCCTACAAGCGGTGGATGAGTGTTTGTTTTTCTCCATATCCACGCCAATATGTGTGTCACCTGAAATTTTGATCTTATCCATTCTGATTGGTATAATGTAAAATCTGAGGGTCCCTTTGAATTGCATTTCTCTGATCACTAAGGGTTTTTAACATTCTTTAAGTGCTTCTCACTGATTCAAGATTCCTTGGTTGTGAATCCTGTTTAGTTCTACCCCATTTTTTTATTGGTTTGTTTGGGTTTTTGGTGGTAAGTATCTTGAGCTCTTTATATATTTTGGATATTATCCCTCTATTGGATGTTGGGTTAGTGAAGACTTTTTCCCAATATGTATGTTGCCCATTTGTCCTATTGATTATGTCCTTTGCTTTGCAGAAGCGTTTTAGTTTCATGATGTCCCATTTATCAATTCTTGATCTTAGAGCCTGAGCCACTGGAATTCTGCTTAGGAAATTTGCCACTGTGTCAATGAGTTCAAGGCTCTTTCCAGCTTTCTCATCTATTAGATTCAGGGTATCTGGTTTTATGTTGTGGTCCTTTGTCCAAATGGACTTGAGCTTTGTGCAAGGTAACAAATATGAATCTATTTTAATTTTTCTACATACAGACTTCCAGTTAGACCAGCTTCATTTATTGAACATGCTTTCTTTTTTCCATTGCATAATTTTGGCTTCTTTGTCAAAGATCAAGTACCCATAAATGTGTGGATTTATCTGGGTCTTAAATTCTATTTGAACAACATGTCTATCTCCATACCAATACCATGCACTTTTTATCACTATTGTTCTGTAGTATAGCTTGAGATGAGGGATGATAATTTCCCCAGTTCTTTATTGTTAAGAATTGCTTTAATTATTTTGTTATTTTTTCTTTCCAGATGAATTTTAGAATTGCTCTTTCTATGTTTTTGAAGAGTTGTGTTAGAATTTTGATAGGATTGCCTTGAATCTGTAAATTGGTTTTGGTAAGATGGCCATTTTTACTGTGTTAATTCTATAGATCCATGAGCATGGGCAATCTCTCCATATTTGGAGGTCTTTGATTTCTTTTTTTAGGAACTTGAAGTTCTCTTCATATAGATCTTTCATTTCTTTGGTTAGAGGTACCCCAATGATATTTTTATATTATTTGTGACTATCATAAAGGTCACTGTTTCCATAATTTCTCTCTCAGCCCTTTTGTCCTGGAAATCAATCTGGATATTCCTCTGTCCCAGAACCAGTAGGACAGTCAACAAGGGTGCAGAGGGTACCCAGAAAAAAATGGGGGACAAAAGACGCAAACCAGGACACCAAGATAAGAATCTGATCAAGGCGACAATTTTTTTTTCCCGAGGCTGAATTTATACCATAACAGTGGTAACAGAGAGAGGGGGGAAGTGGGAAACATTTATGCAGGCCAAGAATACAGCTCTTGTGGTCAGCTGATGTCAACAGGATATTAGTTTCTCAGAAAGGTTACAGGTTTGTCATATATTAGGCAGCAGGATGTTGGTTTCTCAGAAAGGTTACAGGTTTGTCATATCATTAGTCACCAGGATGTTGGTTTCTCAGAAAGGTTACAGGTCATATCCTTGGGCATCCTGATGTCAGATATATTTCTCAGCAAGGTCGCAACTTTGTCCTATCATTATTCATCCTGACCACCTGATTTGTCTTCTGCAGCTGGCTGGGGATTTTCCGTGAACCCAGTCATTCTTAACTCTAACTATACTACTATTAACATCAATGGAGGGTTTTAAGGGCATTGCTCCCAGCATTCATCAGAAAGTTGGAAAAAGATTTACCCGTAACCCCAGCTATATCACCCTTGGTCATATCCCCAAATGTTGCCCCACCATGCCACAGGGGCATGTATTCTGCTTTGCTCATATTAAGCTTGTTTGTGATAGCCAGAAGCTGGAAACAACACAGATGTCTCACAAAGGAAGAATGGAATCAGAAAATGTGGTTAATTTACACAATGGAATACTACTCAGCTATTAAGAACAAGGACATCATGAGTTTTGCAGGCAGATAGATGGAACTAGAAGATATCATCCTGAGTGAGGTAACTCAGACCCAAAAGATTATGGTATATATTCACTAATAAGTGGAGATTAGTCAAAAATGTACAGAACCCCAGGATACAATCCACTGTACTTAAGAAGGATAACAAGCAAAGACCCCAAGTAAGGATACCTCAATTCCACTTTGGAGGAAGAAAAAAGCAGTCACATGGGGCAGAGGGAAGGATGAACATGGGTGAGAGTGGGGAGAGGGAGAGAAAGAAGGGAACATGATAAGGTAGTGGGAGGCAGGGGGCCCAGAAAGCCAGCAGAAAGAATGGAAGCAGGTATATTTAGGAGGTAAGAGGTAGGGTGACCTTCTAGAATGTACCAGATACCTGAAAGAACTCAAAGGAAGGGATCTTAATCCCTTAGAAATGTCCTATAGTGCGGAGAGGAAATTTTAGAGTCCACCTCCAGTATGAGACAGGGCATCGAGTTTAGGGATGAGGTTGCCATCCCACAGTCAATTCCCTGACCTAGAATTGTTCCTTTCGAAAAGAACTGCAGTGACAAAAAAGAAGAGATTGAGGGAAAGAAGGTCCAATGAAAGGCCCACATTGGATCCCATTCAAGGAGGAAGTTGTAAGGCCTGACACTAATGATTGTATGCTACAGCATGCCTAGCATGCGCCTCTGAAAGGCCCAGCAATCAGCTCAAAGAGTCAGATGCAGACATTTATACCCAACCAATGGACAGAAGCCCAGGACCCCTGTGATTGAATTAGGGAAAACTTGGAAGAAGCTGAGGAGGAAATTGACCCCATTGGAAGTCCAGCAGTTTCAACTAACCTGGACCTCAAGATCTCTCAGACACTGAGCCACTAATCCGGCAGCATACACCAGCTGATATCATACCCATGACATCTATACAGAGGACTGCCTAGTCTGGCCTCAGTAAGAGTAGAAGCACCTAACCCTTGAGAGACTTGAGGTCCCAGTGAGTGGTGAGGAACAGTCAGAAGGCAGACCAAGGGGAATAATTGACTGGACTGAAAAAAAGTTTAAAAATTAAAAAATAAAATAAATAAATATAAATAACCAAAATTTGACCAGCATTCTAGATTTCCAGGCCCAGACAATGCCCTAATTTTAGCTGAAGCTTTATAAAAAGAGATGATACCTTTGTCATCAACAAGAAAGCTAACATACCGGGTCCAGAAAACCTGGACAAATATTAACCGTGGTACCTAAGTTCACCTTAGTTTCTGCAATATAACCCACACTGCCATTCTGGTATCCTTGCTCCTTTCAGATCATTCACTCTACATCTTACGCTGAACTTGTCCATCTTATATGGACATTCACCATGTACTCCTTGGTCTTCATTTTTCTTCTCTTTTCCATCTCTCTCTTGTTCTTCTCTATTGGTCAACACTCCCCTCTCACTCTACCTGGACCTCTCCTCTTACCCCTACCCGTTCCTCTTTCCATTCCTCCTCTCCTTCCTTTCTTTCCTGTTATTACCAGCTTCAGTCTACTGTCCATGTTTACTATTTTCTCTTCTTGTTCCCTGGTTATGCAAACTACCTCATAACAACAATGAAAACCGCCTTCTCAGCCATAAAAGAAACAAAATAGCAAATAAAGGAACAGTCTAAAAATTTTTTTCCTCACTAACACCCATCTATCCCCAAATTTCTTAATACCTTATTACTACTAATTGTTTTAGATAATAATCCATTAGTAGTACACTGTAATAAATGAGTATATGATATACTAAATGTCCTTTGAATCTCAGAATTCTTTTTCTGGTTAAAAAATATGTTGAGATAAATTATAGAAGTAACATTAAGTAAATAAACAAAGCTTTCTAAAAACAACATTTTTTAAAGGTAGAAAGGGGTAGCACATGCCTTTATTCCTAGCACTTGGTGGGCAGAGGCAGGCACATCTCTGTGAGATCAAGAACAGCTTGCTCTACAGAGGTACTTCAAAGATATCCAAGGTTACATGAAGAATCCTTATCTTGAAAAACAAGTAACTACAACAACAACAAAGACAAAAACAAAAAAGAAGTAATTTTTACACATACTCTTTCTGTATTTATCAAAAAACATTTTGGATATATTATGTGTCAGTCATAGCTATAACTCTCTTGAGCTCATAAGTTACTGTGTGGAAGATAGTTAATACATTTAAGTATGTGTGTGGTGCACAATCAGAGACAAGAACAAAATTTTCAGTGACTTCCTTCATTGATCCTGGCCTTAATGCTTGAAGAGACCTTCTTTTACTGAGTCAGAAACTGTATTTTGACTAAGCTGCCTGAACAGAGTGCTTTTGGGATTCAGTTGTCGTTTTCCCCAGCTTAGGTTTTAGGCATCTTTAGCCATGCCTACTTTTTTACACGGTGGCTGGAGATTTGGAATCGAGATATTCTAGTTTGTAAAACAAGTACTCTTTCTACTGAACTATCTCCCCAGTCTTTCATATATTACTTATTAAATTGGATATGGTTTCTTGACTGACAATCCTATAGAAGAAAAATTAAAATATTGCCACTTAATATATTCTAAGCAAAGAATTTTAGTAATCTGTTGCATTAATAGAACAATCATCAGAACAAAACTATCAACAAATACAGATTTATTCTTCAGCAGCTTTTATACTAAATGCTTCATTTCCCAGTTAGTGGTGCAGATGACAGGAAACATTAGGATACAGTGCTTAGGAGAATGGAATGGGACAATAGGTACTCAATTTAGAGTTACACCAGAATCAGAGCTCTTCATTATTAGCTGCCTCTTTTTTTGCATAGTGTAAACAATTTATTTTCCCTTGTTTTGATTCACTATTAGGCAAAAATGTAATTGACTTCAGAAACAATTCTTTTTTTTCTCTTATTTAATTTTATTCAAAAATGTTTTTCCTGCAATGTGTTTAATCATTTTCTTTTCTATCTCCCTCAACTCCTCTCAGATCTCCCCTACATCTCTACTTATCTAACTTTACATCCTTTCTGTCTGTTTAAAGGGGAAAAGGAACAAAAACAAAAAGCAGAAAAAAAACTAAAAAATGAAAGTCAAAACAGGCAAACTAATAATTGTATTTTGGGTTGTCTAACTACTACTTCATGTTGTGTATGCCCTGTGGTGTTTGATATACCCAGTATGTCTACATCAGAGAAAACAGGGTTTTTTTCTAACAGGTATGAATTGCAATTAGATTCTTGGTTAGAGATAAAAATTTGTATCCACTTCTAGCTTCTGGTATTGTATTTTGTTTGAACCAGTGTAAGTATAATGCATGCTATCACAGTATCTGTGAGCTTATATGCCAATCAGTGCAATTATGTCTGAAAGCCCTATTTTGAAGATATTCACCATCCTGACTCTTCCATTTTTCCTGTCTTCTCTTCAGCATCATTATCTAAGACTTGAGGGGAGTTGTTTGATATAGACATCCTATTTAAGAGTTAAGAGTTCCTACATTTCTAACTCACTGCATATTGTCTAATTATTCATTTATTCATACTACCTACTGCATTTAGAAAGTTGTCTGATCAGGATTCATTGATGTCCTGATCTATACGTATAACAATATGTTACTGAAATGGAATCATCACTTCACTTCTGTTGCTTTCGTAAGGTTTATACCATGGTGCAAATTAGCATTATACAAATATGCTTATAATAAAATGGATTGAATGAACATTTACAAGCAACTCAATACAAACACAGAATACGTTTTACCATCTAAAACCATGGAATAACTCTACAATATACCACATATGACACCATATATCAGACCATGGAATAAGTCAAAATTTCTGTTTTAGAAAGTTAAGAGACTTTACAATTTCTGATTATAATGAAAATGAGATGAGGTAAACAAAATGTTTAAATTATATAAATGAACATTCAAAATTATAAGCATCTTATTGACGTTTATTTATTTGAAGGAGAAAGTAAAAATAAAATTTCACAAGGCAAAGAAACCTAAAGGTACCACCAAAAACTCCTAAAACTATAAGGAAAATTTAGATCAATTGGTACAACAGAAAATTTCAGGTAAATAACTTAACATTGAAAGATTAATTTGGAAACTTTGAAAATTAAAGCTAAGATAGAAATCAATAAATAATTGAAAACATGTTTTGCTTATGTTTAAGACAGTCTCTTATTTTTTTGTTTTATTGAAAATAAAGCTTTTCTCATGTAATATACCTTGATTATTACTTCACCTTTTACTACTTCTCCCAGATATTCCCTGCTGTCCCATCCATACTGAACAACAAGCAGGCTTCTATGGTAGTAGATAGGCCATGATACTTTCGTAAAGATCTATAAAATATTTACATTATAACTCATAACATTAGCAAAATAAGAGTTATGAATTAAAGTCATGAATTAATAGTGGAAATAATTTTATGATTGTAGGTGACTACAACATGACAATGTATTAAAGGGTTGCATCAGTAAGAGTGTTGAGAGACATCACTCTGAGTGTTTCTCAGGTATTTGTATTTCCTCACTTGAGAGTTCAGTATTTATATCTGTATGTCAATTTTAATCAGGTTATTTATTTTTTGATGTCTCATTTTTGAGTTATTCATATATTTTTATATTAACCCTTAATAGATGTGTAGTTAGTAAAAGTCTTTTCCCATTCCATAGGCTG